>NC_064561.1:184903197-185150697 GCF_937001465.1 Orcinus orca | reverse complement strand
TGCATTTCAGAAACAAGGTCACCACCGATAAACCAGAGGCAAACGGACGCAATTACCAGACTGCTGGACCCCAATTACCGGGCGGCCTGATGCCAACTGTGACTGTTTTGAAATAATGCAAAGGAAAGGAGGAATGCAAGACCGTCACTTCTTTGATCCTTATCCTATACCCCGGACTGCGAGAGCCCCACATATAAAATCTTCCCTGATTCTCAAGAAGCGGTGGGGGGGGTGGTGCCCAGTTCTTGAGGCACTTGCCAGCTGTGTCTTCCCTACTGCCTGGCAGAAAAATAAAGCCATCTCTCTCTTCCTCCAAAACCCGTCTCCGTATTTCTGTTCAGCCTCGGTGCACAGGGAAGCCGAGATTTCGACAACAGTCTGTGGCCAGTTCCCACACTAATTCCCCTCTACGCCCACAGCCCTGGCCCAAGCCCGATCTGCTGCCTGGTTCCTCCATCAGGCCTGACAAAGCTCCCTGCCCCACGGTGCGTCTCACATCCCACCCCAACGTGCTCTTTCTGAAGCATAAACGAGACTGACTCTCTCCCACCTGTAATCCCCCAAATGTTTCCGCACTTTCGCTAGGGTATCTGCCGGAAGAGACATCTGCCAAGGCCCTGAGCGTCCCCGGCATCCCCACTAGGCTGCTGGCTCCTGAGCTCCCTGACAATGTGCACCTCAGCAGGCCGGGAGACACGGCAGGAAACCCCAGAACTGCCCACCTCAGGACGGGGCAGGCACTGCCACGGCCTCATCAAAGAGAGCAGAGGAGGCTTCCCCGGCTGGGACACAAACTCTGCACGAGTGGCCTCTCCTTGAGCCATTACATCACCTCGTGTGACTTGAGGGAAGGAAGGACTGAAGCACACTTGGTTCCTAAGGAGGATGGTATAGGCTCATTCACGTCCCCCCAAATTCACATGCTGAATCCCTAACCCCCAGGACCCCAGAGTGTGGCTGTATTTGGCGATGGGGTTTTTAAAGAGGTGATCAAGGTAAAATGAGGTCACTAGGGTGGGTCCTAATCCAATAGGATTGATGTCCTACAAGAAGAGATTAGGACACAGATGGGCACAGGGGGAGACCATGTGCGGACCTGGGGAGAAGACGGCTGTCTAAGCACCAAGGAGAGAGGCCTCAGGAGAAGCCAGTGTGCACACACCTTGATCTCCAACAGCATCCAGGACTGGGAGATAGGTCTGTTACCCAAGCTGCCCTGTCTGTGCTATTTGTTACGGCGGTGCTGAGCAGACTCACACGCAGCGTAGCTCAGGGCTCAGACTGGACAGAGCCCACTCTCCATCCCCCTGTATGTGAGTTACAGGAACCCCAGGAACTGAGGAGGGGGTCCCTGAGGAGAGGCACAAGATAGAAGATGCTAGGCATTAACATGGCTGCATTCATGTTAAACGTGACTGAACTACATTCACACGAGATGGTTTTGTCCTGTATGTACATCGGCACCTTCAGTCTGAACTGCAGATCTTTGGCTTCACCAGCTCCACTGAGAGCATTAGCTTCCCTGCTGTGGACCGTCTCCTATAGGATTTCCAGAACCACAAAACATCGAAGCTTCACAGGCCCCAGAGTCTGTGCGCTACCGTCCAGGTGACCCTCACAGCAGGGCCGCACAGCTGCCCATTAGAACCCATTTCCCTTTTTCCTGTTCACAGCTACCCTGCACCTCCCAGCCTTCCCACCCCTTACAGATGGGGTGCAGTGTCTCATGTTAGCAAGGGGAAGGGGTGGAGGTGGTGAGGGCCTTGGCCAGCCTGCATCCTAGGATGGAGGGCATGATGCCCACCTGGTCACCCCACCCTGCTGGTTGGAGCCCTCACCTGGAAGCACGGAGGAGAAGCAACGGGGACAGAGCCTGGGACCATGACACCCACCTGCCCTGGACTCTCACAAGAAAGGGACAGAGACATCTTGAACTTCAGCCCAGTTTTGGGAGACACTTTGTTCCAGCAACAAACTTTGCCTTAAAGCCAAGGTGCTTTACAAACCCCTCCCCAGCTGTCACAGAAAGTCAGGCTTCATCTCATCACACTTTTCTCAAACCCCAGCTCACGCTGAGACCTCCTCTTAGGTGATGGTGCTTCAGAGCAGCCCCTTTAAAAGATCCCTGGAGTTCAGCTCTCCCAGCCCTGCCTTCAGTTTAAGGAGGAACTTTCCTTGACAACCTTGACAAACCTGCTCAGTTGCCTTGACAACCAAGCTTTGCAATCTCCCAAACTCTTCTCCTTCAAACATTCCTATTATAGGCTTGATGAGCCTAAAGTGACAGTGCTGTCATCATGTGCCAGAAACCGATTCCCCCAAGCCCGTAGTTATTGGTTACATGATGCTATTGATGATGAGATCCCGGAAGAGCCAGCTTTGCAACATAACCACTTCTGGACTCGGCACTGGGTCCCTTTCCACGGACAGAGTGGAGTGACTGTTTCCACGGGCCCCGTGGTGGAAGAGCTCACCTAATGCAGCCAGGACTTCATCCTTTACAGGTGATTCCAGGGTCCTCATTCTCCCCAGACCACCACGGCCCCACGTTCACCACCTACATGGCTACTGTCTTTGCCAGTCCATACGGGACCTTGGTAATCTCCTAAAAGAGTGTTATTTTATACACAGGTAATGGGTTGAATGCTGGCCCCAAAACATGTGCCCCCCCCAGAACACGTGAACAGGACCATATCTGGGAAAAGGGTCTTTTATATGTAGTTAAGGATCTAGAGGTGAGGTCATCTTGGGTTAGGGTGACCCTCAATCCAACTGAGAGTCCTTATGAGAGACGAAAGAGGAGAAACACAGACATAGAGGAGAAACCACGTGAAGACAGAGACAGAGACAGAGACAGAGACGGGAGGGATGCAGCCACAAGCCTGGGGACGCCTGGAGACCCCAGAAGCTGGAAAAGGCAGGAAGAACCCTATCCTGGAGCCTCTGGAGAGACTTCCGTCCTGCAACACCTTGATCTCAGATGTCTGGTCTCCAAGACTGGGGGAGGATGAATTCCTGTTGTTCTAAACCACCCAGCTTGTGGTCATTTTTTATAGAAGCCACAGAACAGTCACACAGACCCTGCTCTGTAGGATCCTGGAAGTGCGGGTCTCATTAAAGGCCGACAGAGGCTGGATTGCAGAACCCATAGAGTCAGCATTGGGCCCCAGAAATCCTAAAGCAGTGGCTGGACACCAGAATGTTGAGGGGTCAGTCGGCAGCCAATCCCTAAGGGTGCCGGCTGCACACAGCCTCCCCAGGTTTTTTCTTTTCCTTTTTTTTTTTGCGGTACATGGGCCTCTCACTGTTGCAGCCTCTCCTGCTGCAGAGCACAGGCTCTGGACACACAGGCTCAGCAGCCATGGCTCACGGGCCCAGCCGCTCTGCAGCATGTGGTATCCTCCCGGACCGGGTCACGAACCCGTGTCCCCTGCATCGGCAGGCGGACTCTCAACCACTGAGCCACCAGGGAAGCCCCCTCCCCAGGTTTTTACGCCTGTACATGTTGGGGATAAGTATTTCCATCCTGATTCAGGACCTCTGAGGTCACTGTTCACGTTGCTAATTAAGAACCCACTAGTTACACAGATGAAAACCCTATCAGAACACTTGCCCCAGTGATAAACAATTCTGACCAACAGACGTGGGGAATCGTCTCGCATGCAGCCAGAAGCCCCCCGCTGCAAGGAGCGTTCTCATTGCAGGGCTGGGGGACGGTGCCGAGGCGTCTGTGAGTAAACGTGAGCTGAGCCCCAGGCCAGCTGCTGCTGAACTGTTCCCACCCTTCCCAGGTAAAACACCTGAATGTGTGCAAAGACTTTAAAGCCTAGAGGAAAGGGCTTGGAGCCACCCCAGCCACAGCACGCCGGCCGAGTTTGTGCCTGCAGGCCAGCCAGGATGGTCCTGGTCCCGGGCGCTCTTCTGGAAGCTTTCCATTTCCCTGCCTGAGGAACCCCTCCTGTCCAGGCCCCCACTGCTTTTCTCCTTCCTCACCTCTGCCCGGGGAGAAATTCCAGCGGCAGGTATGGGTGACACATCCTCTTCTTTAGCAGGTGGCAGCCCGGCAACTCCTGCAGAAAGTCCAGCAGAGCCCCACTCACACCGGGCCACCCACAGAGCCGTGGGCCCTACTCCCTCCCACCAGCCCAGCCCCGAGACTGCTGACGGAGCAGAGAATATGGCGTCAGGCACAGCTGCAGGGGCTCTTGCTGCCTGGAGCGGTGTTTATATTGGTCTCAACCCAGGCACACCTGGGGAGGGCTGGTGGGCCGGGTCAGGCTGCCCAGGTCAGCCAATCCTCTCCCTCAGGGGCTCATAGCTGCAGAAAATGGGCCTTGATGCACTGGCCAGGTCCAAGGAACAGGTGTGGGGTCCTGAGAGTCAGGATAGACATGGGGCTGCAGCCCTGCTTGTTTTCTAATCGTTTTCTCTGGTCCATGAGTGGGAGACAACTTCAAGACCCTCTCCTAATGAAAGGAACCCAGGAGTCAGGGAGAGGAGGGGTGGTGGGTGGAGACAGAGGCCTGGTGCCCCAGCTGCAGTGGAAGCCTCTGGAAGACCCGGTGGAAGGAGGCCGCACAGAGTGACGCCCAGGGTCACAGACCTATCCCGGAGCTGCTGTTTGTTAGTTCAGGTCCTGCTCTGAGGTGCTCAGGGTCAGCTCTGAGCGACAGGTGAGCTGGGGGTGCTCTGCAATGAGGGCTACATGCACGGTTCCTGTGTGCCCAGCCTTGCTGGGTGCCTGTCCAGATGATCTCCGTATCCTGGGAGGGGCCTGACCATGAGAGCCCCGTGGGCTGCTGGGATCCTGCCCAGGTGAGCTCCATATCCAGGGAGGGGCCTGACCACGAGAGCCCTGTGTGCTGGGCGTAGGGCATGTGTATGAGCACCCTCTCTGTGCAGCCGGCACAGAGTTGCTTAGCAACTTCCCTGTGGACAGTGCTGGGATGAAATGAGAACCAGGAGATGCCACGGGCCCCCTGAACCCATCCATCCAGAGTGATGAGGTGAGTAGGCGGGTGCTGGCCACTGGGCTGCGTGAGGAAGGCCCCACGGGTACCTCTTATGTCTTCCACCTGACACCACGGAGGCCTCCCCAGGACAGAGCAGACAGCCTGCCTGGGGCAGGTGGGAGCTCCTGGTGACGCTGCAGGGGGACATGAGAGGGATGGACCAGGCAGGAGGGGGTGGGAGCCCAGGCAGAGCCATGGGGCTCGGGGCCGAGGGGGCCTTTCTGGGTCTGAGCTGAGAGTGGACGTGCAGGTGGTGAGTGTGATCCAGGAAAGCTGCCCTGGTGACGTGAGGCTGATCCTGCTTCAGTGACAAGCTTCCGGGTGATCCCAGAACAGGACAGTGAGACGGATCCTGTTAGAAGAAGGTAAGTGAATCCCCCCAAGAGGAGGCTCTGTGAGCTGGCCCCGGGAGGGGGTGAAGGGAACAGGCGTGGAAGCTGCGAGGAGTGGGCAGTCCCCCTGGGCGGGTGGCGGGTGCAGACCCCACTCCGTGTCCCACAGCTGTGCTTCCGGCTGGATTACTTGGCTTCTCGGAGCCTCAGCTTCCTGGTCTGCTCCTGGGGTGATGGTAGCATGGACTGACTAGTAATTTGCTCAGAACAGGGTAGGAAGGGGTCTAGTGGAAATTCCACAGAACACCGTCAGTATGGGAATCGCAGGCCCTGTTTCCCGCAGGTCTGTCTTCAGGATCGGGAGAGCAAAGCCGAGCAGACTTGCAGCAGAGCCTGAGGACGGGCTCCATTTGGTGGGTCCCCCCGTTTCCCGAATCTCGGAAGGAGCAGCTCCAGCGGGCAGTGGCAGGTTCATCCCACACCTGGGAGCATCCAGACCTCAAGGCCCAGCAGCCCCCGAGCCCTGTGTCTGGGCCCCCGGGAGGCAGACGGGACAGGCCGGCGTCCTCCTCGGCCCTCTTCCTGCCCAGAACATTCGGGGTCCAGGCCCTCATTAGGGAGAAGCAGGAATGGGGGTGTCCCATGTGGGAACAGGACATGGAGCGGCTTGTGAACGTGAACGTCCACACCGGGAATGTGGGTCTGTGGGACGCGGGCACCGGGAGGGGCAGGCGGTGGGCCTGAGGAAGCAGGGCGGGGCTGGGGTTCGGGGGGGGAGGTACGAGCTTCGCCTGTGCCGGGCCTCAGACTCCACGGGGCTTCCCTCCCCTGGTCACTGGGCAGGAGGGGCCGAGCAGCGTTGGTGGAGGGACCCCTCGCGTCCCCAGGCCCTGGCAGCATCAGCCCTCCAGGCTCTGGGTCGGGGAGCCTGAGGGGTGCAGGTCTAGCTGTGCCCACAGGGAGGCCTGGAGGGGTCGGGCGGGAAGCACGGGTGTGGTCTCGCCTGTGCAGAAGCTCCCAAGCCAGTGTCCAGTGGGAGCCCTCACCTCGCACGTGGGTTTCAAGTTCACAGCTCAGATCACCTTCTAGCCGTTTGGTTTGTTTTCTAGACACAAAGTCCTAATATCTCCTATGTCCCCTGCCCGTGAAAAGGCACATCTCACCTGGCACCAGGTGCTGCCTCTGGTCCCCCCTGACTGGACGCCCAGCAGCCAGTGTCACCACGTCACGACTGTCAGGGGGTGTCAGGCGTGGGGGGACGAGAGCACACAGTCCAGGCCCATGAGGCGCCGTGCCGTCCACGGAGCCGGTGCTGTGGCTGTAGGTGTTCCCTCCCCCACCACGCGGGCAGAGACCACCGTCCCCTTACAGACTGTTACCAGGTGAAGTCATGTGGACCCTGCTCGGGCCCCAGCCTGCGAGGTGCTCTGCCTCAGCGGGGAAGGTTTCCTTTTCCCACGTGGGTTCAAGTAGGCAAATAACAGAACCAAAGCCGAGACCAACACAGCACAGGCTCTACTCAGTGGCCAAAGAATGGAGAAGCGGGAACTGAGTTCACAGATCACCTTCTCGCCCTCCTGGAGAGAGAGGTTTAATTTTAAAGAGTAAAGACAAAGGGAGGAGGAGGGAGGCTAGTGATGGGATGAAGAAGCCTTCTGGGGAAAGGGCGGGGCTTCTTCCAAGGCGCTGGGGTACCACCTCCTTTTACCCGTTTCTGGTCCTTCATGTCCAGCCATGGCCGCCGGTGGGTGTGTCACTTAATATGCTGATGTAGTAAATTCAACATGTGATGAGACTCAGGGTCAGTTGGAGGTCACATTCATTGCCATCTTGGTCCCAGCCGGGTCCATCTCTTTGTTTGTTTGTAGCTTCCTTTCTTATCTCTGGACCCCTTAACTTAAATACTTAGGGGAACTCCTGCTGAAGGTGGGGGTGCAGGACAGCCCTGTGAAAAGTGGGTACACGGGTCCTGAACAGAGCCTGGAGCAGCTCTGACAACAACAGGAGGCTGAGACGGGCGGCCAGTCTGACGCCCACACTGGGGCCTGTGGTCGACATGCGGAGGGGGTCAGCCGGGGGCACGTGTCAGGGAAGGTTCTCAGTGTTTACACAGAAGATGTCAACGTGGGCCCAGATGCACAGCTGCCTGCAGACGCTGCTACAGAAACCGCTGATTCTTTCTTGAGAAAACTGGTGGGCGGTCAGTCAGGCAACAGGGCAAACAGCTTGCTCTGGAGGCTCTTGTGGGGAAGTGGGGACTTAGTAACAGGGGCTCAGCCTGCATAACCCCAGAAGCCCTCCCAGGACAGCCCCAGAACCACTTCTGGAATGGCAAGGAGAAGTGGGTCTTCCACCTACTAGGCGTGGTGGAGAGGGCTGGGGTCTACAGGGCCGCCCTCACCTTCAGGGACTGGCTGGGAGGCTAACAGGACCCAACGTATGCTTGTGGCTTGTGTCCTCACAGGTGATATGGGTCACAGCATGCAGTAGGCATTACCTCGAGGCAAGTGCGCACGCTGAGCGTCCCGTTAGTGACACAGCATGGTAGCATGCTTTCTCCTTGAGAAGGGTGACTTCAGGTACGAGGTCCTCGAAGAATTCTAAGCAGAGTGTTTTATCATGGCAGCTCAGACGAGGGCCATGACAAAGACTTCCATGTCACATCAGACTAGCCAGAAATGTGGTCCTGAAGGCTATTCGTGGGCTATGGAAATGTAGCTCTCCTTAAGGAACGTGCAGTGTGTTGCCCATCACTCGGCATATGCAGAGGGCCTCCGAGGGACCGACCTATGGGCCTCGATGATGGTCAGCAGGCCCACAGGGGTCTGGAGGTACTCAGTGATCCTGGAAGGAAATGATGCACATCAGAGGGGCCTAGGAGTCCTGAAAAGGGTACTTCCTTTAAAATAAAGAGGAACAGCGACTCAGACCTCATGGAAACAGCTGCATGCCTCCCTTTCTGTACGGATACTCAAGGCCTTTCCTCGAGGCAAGTACTCACGTTGCGTTTCCCTTTAGCAATAGAGCATGGCAGGCTGAGCTCCACCCCGGCCTTAGAAGCACCCGCTTTAGATAGAGGAAACTCATTTTCTTCCCAGAACCAGGCCTACAGTGGCTAGTGGCCTGTCAACAGCAGTGAATTTCAGGTCCCTCAAGGCACCATGCATGGCGCTTTCAAAATGGGAAAGCAATGCTAGTTCCATCAGTGCCCCTTTTCCATGGGCACAAGCGGCATACATCCCTGTGGTTTCTAACAAGTCAAAAGGGACACAGGTTACCCAGTGTTTCCTTCCCCGTATCAACTCCTCGAAGCAGAGTGTTCTGCATCTACTTAACTGCCTCAACCAAGGTACACCCTAGCTAGGCTTCCGGGCCTGTGGCTCTTCAAAAGCCTGCAGTGTTACATGAAGAACTGGGTTTTAGATGCAGTAGGAACGCAAGACGACTTTCTCCTGGAGGCAGGGTGACTTCAGGCAGGAGGTCCTACATGGAATGTGAAGCCGAGGGTTTCTCTCAGTGCAGCTCAGACTAGGGCCATGAGTCAGCCTTCCCTGGCATGTTGGACGTGCTAGACCAGTGTTGGTGACACTCTGGGAGAGCTGGGGATTTCAAGATGACCCAAGAAGGACTTCAGGGTGTTGCCCTACACACGGCATACACAGAGTGGCTGTGAAGGGCCACGGGCCTGGAAGTTGCTTAGCAGGCCCAGGGGGAAATGGGGTGACTCACTGTTCCTGCCAGGAACAGGGTGCCCACGCTGGGCTCCTAGGTGTCCTGAAAAGTGTACTGCAGTTAAGATAATGCAGAGCAGCGGCTTCAGCCTCATGGAAACTGCTGTACGACTCGGCTTCTGCACGGAAATTCAGGGCCTTACCTTGAGGCAAGTGCTCATGCTGAGTGTCCCAGTTGTGACGCAGCATGGTAGGATGCTGAATTCCTCCTCGAGCAGAGTGAATTCAGGTACGAGGTCCTCGAAGAATTCTGAGCAGATTGTTGTCCCATGACAGCTCAGACGGTGGCCATGACGAAGACTTCCATGGCAGGTCGGACTGGCCAGAAATGTGGCCCTGAAGGATGTTCGCAGACTATGGGAATGTAGCTCTCCTTAAGGAATGTGCAGTGTGTTTCCCATCGCTCAGCATACGCAGGGGGACGCTGAGTGACCGACCTATGGGCCCCGATGTTGCTCAGCAGGCCCACAGCAGTCTGGAGGTACTCAGTGATCTTCAAGGGAAAAGGATGCACACCCGAGGGCCCTAGGAGTCCTAAAAAGGGTAGTTCCCCTAAAATACAGCAGACAGCGAGTAAGACCTCATGGAAACAGCGGCACGCCTCCCTTTCTGCACGGCTACTCAGGGCCTGTCCTCGAGGCACGTACTCACGATGAGTTTCCCTTTAGCTCTAGAGCATGGCAGGCTGAGCTCCACCCCGGCCATGGAAGCACCTGGTTTAGCTAGAGGAAACTCATTACCTTCCCAGAACCATGCCTACAGTGGCTAGAGGCCTCTCAACAGCAGAAATTTCAGGTAGCATCAAGGCAGCATGAATGGAGCTTTCAAAATGGGAGAGCAAGGCTAGTTCCATCAGGCCCGCATTTCCATGGGCACACGCAGCACACATCCCTGTGGTTTCTAACAAGTCAAAAGAGACACAGGTTACCCAGGGGTTCCTTCCCTGAATCACCTCCTCGAAGCAGGGTGTTCTGCATCTAGCGAACTGTATCAACCAAGGAACACCCTAGCTAGGCCTCCGGGCCTGTGGCTCTTCAAAAGCCTGCAGTGTTACACAAAGAACTAGGCTTTAGATAGAGTTGGAAGCAAGCCGACTTTCTCATGGAGGCAGGGTGAATTCAGACAAGAGATCCTAGATGGAAAGCAAATCCAAGGGTTTTTGTCAGTTCAGCTCAGACTAGGGCAATGAGTCAGACTTCCACGGCATGCTGGACGTACCAGAACAGTGTTCGTGAACCTGTGGGAGTGCTGGGCATTTCAAGCTGTCCCAAGAAAGAGTGCAAGCTGTTGCTCTACACGCAACATACACAGAGTGACTCCGAAGGGCTACGGGACTGGATGTTGCTTAACAGGCCCAGGGAGGCCTGTGGGTACTCAGGCTTCTGGCCGGGAATATGGTGCTGACCCGAGTCTCTTAGGTAACCTAAAAAGGGTACTGCGGTTAAGATAATGCAGAGCAGCAGCTGCAGCCTGATGGAAACTGCTGCACGCCTCTGCTTCTGCAGGGCAATACGGGGCATTACCTACAGGCAAGTGTTCTTGCTGAGTTTCCCGTTAGCGACACAGCATGGTAGGATGGTAAATTTCTCCCCCAGCAGAGTGACTTCAGGTACGAGGTCCTCGAAGAATTGTAAGCAGGTTTTCTCACGGCAGCTCCCCTTAAGTTAGGTGCAGTGTGTTGCCCATCACTCAATAAACAGAGGGCCTCCGAGGTTCCGACCTATGGGCCTCGATATTGCTCAGCAGCCCCACAGGGATCTGGAGGTACTCAGTAATCTTGGAGGGAAAATTATGCAAACCTGAGGGGCCCAGGAATCCTAAAAAGGGTACTCCCGATGAAATAAAGCAGAACAGCGACTAAGACCTCATGGAAACAGCTGCATGCCTCCCTTTCTGCATGGATACTCAGGGCCATACCTCGAGGCAAGTACTCACATTGAATTCCCTTTAGCTCTAGAGCATGGCAGGCTGAGCTCCACACCGGTCATAGAAGCACCTGGTTTAGATACAGGAAACTCATGTTCTTCTCATAGCCAGGCGTATAGTGGCTAGAGTCCTGTCCACAGCAGTGAATTTCACGTAGCTTTAAGGCAGCATGAATGGAGCTTTCAAAATGGGAAAGCAAGGTTAGTTCCATCAGGACACCATTTCCATGAGCACACGCACCATACAACCCTGTGCTTTACAACAAGTCAAAAGAGACACAGGTTGCCAAGTGGTTCCTTCCCTGAATCAAATCAAATCCTCTAAGCAGGGTGTTCGGCATGTAGTGAACTGCCTCAACCAAGGTATGCCCTAGCTAGGCCTCCGGGGCTGTGCCTCTTCAAAAGCATGCCGTGTGACACAAAGAACTGGGCTTTCGTGGCAGTCAGAACGCAAGCCGACTTTCTCCAGGAGACAAGGTGACTTCAGGCAGGAGGTCCTAGATGGAAAGCGAAGCCGAGGGTGTTTCCCAGTGCAGCTCAGACTAGGCCAGTGAGTCAGACTTCCCCGGCACGTTGGACGTGCTAGAACAGTGTTTGTAAACCTATGAGAGCGCTGGGGATTTCAAGCTGTCCCAAGCAGCAGTGGAGTGTGTTGCCCTACGCTCGGCATACACAGAGTGGCTCCGAAGGGCAACGGGCATGGAAGTTATTTCGCAGGCCCAGGGGGGCCTAGGGGTACTCAGTGTTCCTGCGGGGAATACGGTGCCCACGCGAGACTCCTAGGTGTCCTGAAAAGCGTACTGCTGTTAAGATAATGCAGAGTAGCAGCTACGGCCTTATGGAAACTGCTGCACACCTCCACTTCTGCTCGGCAATTCAGGGCCTTACCTTAAGGCAAGCGCATCGCTGAGTATTCCGTTAGTGACACAGCATGGTAGGATGCTGAATTTCTCCTAGAGCAGAGTAACTTCAGGTATGAGGTCCTAGAAGAATTG
The DNA here is from genome assembly GCF_937001465.1 of Orcinus orca. Lineage (NCBI taxonomy): Eukaryota > Metazoa > Chordata > Mammalia > Artiodactyla > Delphinidae > Orcinus > Orcinus orca. The sequence continues at coordinate 185,138,702 of NC_064561.1, read as the reverse complement.
TAAGCAGAATATATCCCCATGGAAGCTCCGATGACGGCCATGATGAAGAATTCCATGGCACATCGGACTAGCCAGAAATGTGGTCCTGAGGCTGTTCGAGGGCTTTGGAAATGTAGCTCTCCTTAAGGAACGTGCAGTGTGTTGCCGATCGCTCGGCATACAGAGAGGGCCTCCAAGGGACCAACCTATGGGCCTAGATGTTGCTCAGCAGGAACACAGGGGTCTGGAGGTACTCAGTGATCTTGGAGGGAAATGATGCATGCCCGAGGCACCTAGGAGTCCTGAAAAGGGTACTTCCTTTAAAATAAAGCAGAACGGCAACTAAGACCTCATGGAAACAGCTGCATGCCTCCCTTTCTGTATGGATACTCTAGGCCTTTCTTTGAGGCAGGTACTCACGTGGAGTTTCCGTTTAGCTCTAGAGCATGGCAGGCTGAGCTCTACACCGGCCATGGAAGCACCTGGTTTAGATAGAGGAAACTCATTTTCTTCCCAGAGCCAGGCCTATAACTGGCTAGAGGCCTGTCAACAAAAGTGAATTTTAAGTAGCTTCAAGGCAGCATGAAAGGAGCTTTCAAAATGGTAAAGCAAGGCTAGTTCCATCAGGCCACCATTTCCATGGGCACATGCAGCACACATCCTTGTGGTTTCTAAAAAGTCAAAAGAGACACACGTTACCCAGTGGTTGCTTCCCTGAATCAACTCCTCGAAGCAGGGTGTTCTGCATCTAGCGAACTGTATCAACCAAGGAACACCCTAGCTAGGGCTCTGGGCCTGTGGCTCTTTAAAAGCCTGCAGTGTTACACGAAGACCTGGGCTTTAGTGGCAGTCAGAACGCAAGCCGACTTTCTGCTGGAGGGAGGATGACTTCAGGCACGAGGTCCTAGATGGAATGTGAAGCCGAGGGATTTTCTCAGTGCAGCTCAGACTAGGGCAATGAGTCAGACTTCCCTGGCATGTTGGATTTTCTAGAACAGTGTTTGTGGAACTCTGGGAGTGCTGGGGATTTCAAGTTGTCCCATGAAGGAGTGCAGTGTGTTGCCCTATAATCGGCATACATAGCCTGGCTTTAGTGGCAGTCGGAACGCAAGCCGAGTTTCTCCTGGAGGCAGGGTGACTTCAGGCAGGAGGTTCTAGATGGAATTCGAAGCCGAGGGTTTTTCTCAGTGCAGCTCAGACTAGGGCTATGAGTCAGACTTCCAGGGCATGTTGGACGAGCTAGAACCGTGTTCGTGAACCTGTGAGAGTGCTGGGGATTTCAACCTGTCCCATGAAGGAGTGCAGTGTGTTGCCCTGTACGTGGCATACACAGGGTGGCTCCAAAGGGCTACGGGCCTGGAAGTGGCTTAGCAGGCCCAGGGGGGGCCTGGGGCGACTCACTGTTCCTGCCGGGAACAGGGTGCCCACGTGAAACTCCTAGGTGTCCTGAAAAGCGTACTGCCGTTAAGATATGCACAGCAGAGCTACAGCCTCAGGGAAACTGCTGCACGCCTCCGCTTCCGCACGGAAATTCAAGGATTAACCTACAGGCAAGTGCTCACACTGAGTGTCCCGTTAGTGACACAGCACGGTCGGATGGTGAATTTCTTCTCGATCAGAGAGATTTCAGGTATGAGGTCCTCGAAGAATTGTAAGCAGAATGCTTTCCCATGGCAGCTCCGACAATGGCCTTGACAAAGTCTTCCATGGCACGTCGGACTGGCAAGAAATATGGTCCTGAGGCTTTTTGAGGGCTCTGGAAATGTAGTTCTCCTTATGGAACATGCAGTGTGTTGCCCATAACCCGGCATACACAGAGGGCCTCCGAGGGACCGACCTATGGGCCTTGATGTTACTCAGCAGGCCCACAGGGGTCTGGAGCTACTCAGTGATCCTGGAGGGAAATGATGCATACCCGAGGGGCCTAGTAGTCCTGAAAAGGGTACTTCCTTTAAAATACAGCAGAACAGCGACTAAGACCTCATGGAAACAGCTGCATGCCTCCCTTTCTGTACGAATACTCAGGGACTTTCCTCAGGCAAGTACTCACATTGCGTTTCCCTTTATATCTAGAGAATGGCAGGATGAGCTCCACCCTGGCCATGGAAGCACCAAGTTTAGCTAGAGAAAACTTATTTTCTTCCCAGAGCCAGGCGTACAGTAGCTAGAGGCCAGTCAACAGCAGTGAATTTCAGGTCGCTTCAAGGCAGCATGAATGGAGCTTTCACAATGGGAAAGCAAGGCTAGATCCATCAGGCCCCCATTTCCATGGGCACACGCAGCATACATCCATGTGGTTTCTAACAAGTCAAAAGAGACACAGGTTACCCAGGGGTTCCTTCCCTGAATTAACTCCTCGAAGGAGGGTGTTCTGCATCTAGCCAACTGCCTCAACCAAAGTACGCCCTAGCTACGTCTCTGGGCCTGTGGCTCTTCATAGCCTGCAGTTTTACATGAAGAACTGGGGTTTGGTGGCATTCAGAACAAAAGCCAACTTTCTCCTGGAGGCAGGGTGACTTCAGGCAGGAGATCCTAGATGCAATGCAAAGCCGAGGGTTTTCTCAGTGTAACTCAGACTAAGGCAATGAATCCGACTTCAGCGTCATGTTGGACGTGCTAGAACAGTGTTCACGAAATTCTGGGAGTGCTGGGGATTTCATGCTGTCTCAGGAAGGAGTGCAGTGTGTTGCCCTATACTCGGCATACACAGTGTGGCTCCGAAAGTGTACGGGCCTGGAAGTTGCTTAACTGGCCCAGTGGGGCCTGGAGGGACTCACTGTTGCTGCTGGGAATAGCGTGCCCACGCGAGGCGCCTAGGTGGCCTGAAAAGCGTACTGCCATTAAGATAATGTGGAGCAGTGTCCTCGGCGTCATGTAAACTCCTGCATGCCTTGGCTTCTGCACGGCAATTCAGGGCCTTACCTTGAGGCCAGTGCTCACACTGAGTGTCCCGTTAGCAACACAGCATAGTAGGAGGGTGAATTTCTCCTCGAGTGGAGTGACCTCAAGTACGAGGTCCTGGAAGAATTGTAAGCAAAATGTTTTCCCATGGCAGCTCAGACGACGGCCATGACAAATACTTCCATGACACGTTGCACTGGCCAGAAATGTGGTCCTGAGGCAGTTCGAGGGCTCTGAAAATGTAGCTCTCCTTAAGGAACGTGCAGAGATTTCCCCATCACTCGGCATACACAGAGGGCCTCCGAGGGACCGACCTATGGGCCTCGATGTTGCTCAGCAGGCCCACAGGGGTCTGGAGCTACTCAGTGATCCTGGAGGGAAATGATGCACACCCGAGGGGCCTAGGAGTCCTGAAAAGGGTACTTCCTTTAAAATACAGCAGAACAGCGACTAAGACCTCATAGAAACAGCTGCACGCCTCCCGTTCTGTACGGATACTCTGGGCCTTCCTTCGAGGCAGGTACTCACGTTGAGTTTCCGTTTAGCTCTAGAGCATGGCAGGCTGAGCTCTACACCGGCCACGGAAGCACCTGGTTTAGATAGAGGAAACTCATTTGATTCCCAGAGCTAGATGTACAGTGGCTAGTGGTCTGTCAACAGCAGTGAATTTCAGGTCCTTCAAGGCACCATGCATGAAGCTTTCAAAATGGGAAAGCAAGGCTTGCTCCATCAGGCCCCCATTTCCATGGGCACACGTAGCATACATCCCTGTGGTTTCTATCATGTCAAAAGAGACACAGGTAACGCAGTGGCTCCTTCCCTGAATCACTCCTGGAAGCAGGGTGCTCTGCATCTAGCAAACTGCCTCAAACAAGGGACGCCCTAGCTAGGCATCCGGGCCCGTGGCTCTTCATAAGCCTGCAGTGTTACACGAAGAACTGGGATTTAGTGGTAGTCTAAACGCAAGCTGACTTTCTCCTGGAGGCAGGGTGACTTCAGGCAGGAGGTCCCAGATGGAATTCGAAGCTCAGGGTTTTTCTCAGTGCAGCTCAGACTAGGGCATTGAGTCAGACTTCCCCGGCATGTTGGACGTGCCAAAAGGGTGTCCGAGAAACTCTGGGAGAGCTGGGGATTTCAAGCTGTCCCATGAAGGAGTGCAGTGTGTTGCGATACACTTGGCATACACAGAGTGGCTCCGAAGGGTTACAGACCTGACAGTTGCTTAGCAGGTCCAAGGGAGCCTAGGCTTAGTCACTGTTCCTGCCAGGAATACGGTGCCCACGCGAAGTTCCTAGGTGTCCTGAAAAGCGAACTGCAGTTAAGATAATGCAGAGCAGTGGCTACGGCCTCATGGAAACTGTTGCACGCCTCCGCTTCTGCACGGCAATTCAGGGTCTTACCTCAAGGCAACTGCTCCCATTTAATGTCCCATTAACCACACAGCTTGGTAGGATGCTGACTTCCTACCTGAGTATAGTCACTTCAGGTACAAGGTCCTAGAAAAATTCTAAGCAGAGTGTTTTGTCATGGCAGCTCAGACGAGAGCCCTGATGAAGACTTCCATGGCATGTTGGACGGGCTATAAATGTGGACCACATGCTGTCCGAGGGCTCTGGCAATGTAGCTCTCCTGAAGTAACGTGCAGTGTGTTGCCCATCACTCGTCATACACAGAAGACCTCCAAGGAACCTATGGGCCTCGATGTTGCTCAGCAGGCCCACAGGGGTCTGGAGGTACTCAGTGATCCTGCAGGGAAAATGATGCACGCCGGAGGGGCCTAGGAGTCCTGAAAAGGGTACTTCCTTTAAAATAAAGCAGAACAGCAAGTAAGACCTCGTGGAAACAGCCGCATGCCTCTCTTTCTGCAAGGCTTCTCAGGGCCTTACCTCCAGGCAAATAGTCACCTTGAGTTTCCCGTCAGCTCTAGAGCATGGCAGTATGAGCTCCACCACGGCCATGGAAGCAACCAGTTTAGCTATAGAAATCTCGTTTTCTTCCCAGAGCATGCCTACAGTGGCTAGAGGCCTGTCAACAGCAGTGAATTTCAGGTAGATTCAAGGCAGCACGAATGGAGCTTTCAAACTGGGAGAGCAAGGCTAGTTCCATCAGGTCCCCGTTTCCATGGGCACATGCAGCATCCATCCCTGTGGTTTCTCACAAGTCAAAAGAGACACAGATTACACAGTGGTTCCTTCCCTCAATCAACTTCTCGAAGCAGTGTGTTCTGCAACTAGCGAACTGCCTCAACCAAGCTACGCCCTAGCTAGGCCTCCAGGCCTGTGGCTCTTCAAAAGCCGGCAGTGTGACATGAAGAACCGGGCTTTAGTGGCAGTCAGGACGCAAGCTGACTTTCCCCTAGAGGCAGGGTGACTTCAGGTAGGAGGTCATAGATGAAATGCGAAGCCAAGTGCTTTCCTCAGTTCTGCTCAGACTAGGGCGGTAATTCCGACTTCCATGGCATGTTGGAACTTGCTAGAGCAGTATTCATGAACCTGTGGGAGTGCTGGGGACGTCAAGCTCTCCCAAGAAAGAGTGCAGTGTGTGGCCCTACACTCGGCGTACACAGAGTGACTCCAAAGGGCTACAGGCCTGGATGTTGCTTAGCAGGCCCAGGGGAGCATGCCGGTATTCAGTGCTCTTGCAAGGGGACAGGGTGCCCTCACGAGGCTCCTAGGTGTCCTGAAAAGCGTACTCTCCTTAAAATAAGGCAGAGCAGCGGCTACGGCCTCATGGAAACTTCTGCATTCCTCCGCTTCTGCACGGGAATTCAGGGCCTTACCTTGAGGCAAGTGCTCACGCTGAGTGTCCTGTTAGCGACACAGCACGCTCCTCCAGCAGAGTGACTTCACGTACGAGGTCCTCGAAGAATTGTAAGCACAATGTTTTCCCATGGCAGCTCAGACCAGGGCCATGAAGAAGACTTCCATGGCACGTCCTACTGGCCAGAAATGTGGTCCTGAGGCTGTTCGAGGGCTCTGGAAATTTAGCTCTCCTGAAGAAACGTGCAGTGTGTTGCCCATCACTCGGCATACACAGAGAGCCTCCGAGGGACCAACGGACCGGCCTCGATGTTGCTCAGCAGGCCCACAGGGGTCTGGAGGTACTCAGTGACCCTGCAGGGAAAATGATGCACACCGGAGGGGCCTAGGAGTCCTGAAAAGGGTTCTTCCTTTAAAATACGGCAGAACCCCGATGAAGACCTCGTGGAAACAGCCGCATGCCTCCCTTTGTGCGTTGTCTACTCAGGGCCTTACCTCGAGGCAAGTACTCAAGTTGAGCTTCCCTTTACCTCTATAGCATGGCAGGCTGCACATATTAAAAGCAGCAAGGGAAAAACAACAAATGACACACAAGGGATCCCCATAAGGTTAACAGCTGATCTTTCAGAAGAAACTCTGCAAGCCAGAAGGGACTGGCAGGACATATTTAAAGTGATGAAGGAGAAAACACTACAACCAAGATTACTCTACCCAGCAAGGATCCCATTCAGATCTGATGGAGAAATTAAAACCTTTAGAGACAAGCAAAAGCTGAGAGAGTTCAGCACCACCAAACCAGCATTACAACAAATGCTAAAGGATCTTCTCTAAGCAAGAAACACAAGAGAAGGAAAAGACCTATAATAACACATCCAAAACAATGAACAAGATGGGAATAGGAACATACATATCGATAATTACCTTAAATGTAAATGGATTAAATGCTCCCACCAAAAGACTCAGACTGGCTGAATGGATACAAAAACAAGACCCATATACATATGTGGTCTACAAGAGACCCACTTCAGACCTAGAGACACATACAGACTGAAAGTGAGGGGATGGAAAAAGATATGCCATGCAGATGGAAACCAAAAGAAAGCCGGAGCAGCAATTCTCATATCAGACAAAATAGACTTTAAAATAAAGACTAGAATTAGAAGAGACAGAGAAGGAAACTACATAACCATCAATGGATCAATCCAGGAGGACGGTATAACAACTGTAAATATTTATGCACCCAACATAGGAGCACCTCAATACATAAGGCAAATACTAACGGCCATAAAAGGGGATATCGACAGTAACACATTCATGGTAGGGGACTTCAACACCCCACTTTCACCAATGGACACGTCATCCAAAATGAAAGTAAATAAGGAAACACAAGCTTTAAATGATGATACATTAGACAAGAGGGACTTAATTGATATTTATAGGACATTCCATCCAAAAACAACAGAATACACATTTTTCTCAAGTGCTCACGGAACATTCTCCAGGATAGATCATATCTTGGGTCACAAATCAAGCCTCAGTAAATTTAAGAAAATTGAAATTGTATCAAGTATCTTTTCCGACCACAACACTATGAGACTAGATATCAATTGCAGGAAAAGATCTGTAAAACATACAAACACGTGGAGGCTAAACCATACACTACTTAATAACGAAATGATCACTGAAGAAATCAAAGAGGAAATAAAAAAAATACCTAGAAACAAATGACAATGGAGACACGACAACCCAAAACCTATGGGATGCAGCAAAAGCAGTTCTAAGAGGGAAGTTTATAGCAATAAAATCCTACCTTAAGAAACAGGAAACATCTCGAAAACACAACCTAACCTTGCACCTAAAGAAATTAGAGGAAGAAGAACAAAAAAACCTGCAAAGTTAGCAGAAGGAAAGAAATCATAAAGATCACATCAGAAATAAATGAAAAAGAAATGAAGGAAATGATACCAAAGGTCAATCAAACTAAAAGCTGGTTCCTTGAGAAGATAAACAAAATTGATAACCCATTTGCCAGACTCATCAAGAAAAAAAGGGAGAAGACTCAAATCAACAGAATTAGAAATGAAAAAGGAGAAGTAACAACTGACACTGCAGAAATACAAAAGATCATGAGAGATCACTACAAGCAACTCTATGCCAATAAAATGGACAACCTGGAAGAAATGGACAAATTCGTAGCAATGCACAACCTGCCAAGACTGAATCAGGAAGAAATAGAAAATATGAACAGACCAATCACAAGCACTGAAATTGAAACTGTGATTAAAAATCTTCCAACAAACAAATGCCCAGAACCAGATGGCTTCACAGGCGAATTCTATCAAACATTTAGAAAAAAGCTAACACCTATCCTTCTCAAACTCTTCCAAAATATAGCAGAGGGAGGAACACTCCCAAACTCATTCTACGAGGCCACCATCACCCTGATACCAAAACCAGAGAAGGATGCCACAAAGAAAGAAAACTACAGGCCAATATCACTGATGAACATAGATGCAAAAATCCTCAACAAAATACTAGCAAACAGAATCCAACAGCACATGAAAAGGATCATCATACACCATGATCAAAGAAAGAAAACTACAGGCCAATATCACTGATGAACATAGATGCAAAAATCCTCAACAAAATACTAGCAAACAGAATCCAACAGCACGTGAAAAGGATCATCATACACCATGATCAAGTGGGGTTCATTCCAGGAACTCAAGGATTCTTCAATGTACGCGAATCAATCAACGTGATACACCACAGTAACAAACTGAAGGAGAAAAACCACATGGTCATCTCAGTAGAGGCAGAGAAAGCTTTCGACAAAATTCAGCACCCATTTATGATAAAAACCCTCCAGAAAGTAGCCATAGAGGGAACTTTCCTCAACAAAATAAAGGCCATATATGACAAACCCACAGCCAACATCGTTCTCCATGGTGAAAGACTGAAAGCATTTCCACTAAAATCAGGAACAAGACAAGGTTGCCCACTCTCACCACTCTTAGTCCACCTAGTTTTGGAAGTTTTAGCCACAGCAATCAGAGAAGAAAAGGAACTAAAAGGAATCCAAATCGGAAAAGAAGAAGTAAAGCTGTCACTGTTTGCAGATGACATGATACTATACATAGAGAATCCTAAAGAGGCCACCAGAAAACCACTATGGCTAATCAATGAAATTTGGTAAAGTAGCAGGATGCAAAATTAATGCACAGAAATCTCTGCCATTCCTATACACTAATGAGGAAAGCATCTGAAAGTGAAATCAAGAAAACACTCCCATTTACCATTGCAACAAGAATCAAACATCTAGGAATAAACCTACCCAAGGAGACAAAAGACCTGTATGAAGAAAATTATAAGACACTGATGAAAGAAATTAAGGACGATACAAAGAGATGGAGAGGTATACCATGTTCTTGGATTGGAAGAATCAACATTGTGAAAGTGATTCTACTACCCAAATCAAGCTACATACTCAATGCAATCCCTATCAAACTACCACTGGCATTTTTCACAGAACTAGAACAAAAAATTTCACGATTTGTATGGAAACACAAAAGACCCCGGATAGCCAAAGCAATCTTGAGAACAAAAAACGGAGCTGGAGGAATCAGGCTCCCTGACTTCAGACAATACTACAAAGCTACAGTAATCAAGACAGTATGGTACTGGCACAAAAACAGAAATATAGATCAATGGAAGAAGATAGAAAGCCCAGAGATAAACCCCCGCATATATGGTCACCTTACCTTTGATAAAGGAGGCAGGAATGGACAGTGGAGAAAGGACAGCCTCTTCAATAAGTGATGCTGGGAAAACTGGACAGGTACGTGCAAAAGTATGAGATCACATCACTCCCTAACGCCATATGCAAAAATAAGCTCAAAATGGATTAAAGACCTATTTAAGGCCAGAAACTGTCAAACTCTTAGAGGAAAACATAGGCAGAACACTCTATGACATAAATCACAGCAAGATCCTTTTTGACCCACCTGCTAGAGAAATGGAAATAAAAACAAAAATAAACAAATGGGACCTAATGAAACTGCAAAGCTTTTGCACAGCAAAGGAAAACATAAACAAGGGGAAAAGACAACCCTCAGAATGGGAGAAAATATTTCCAAATGAAGTAACTGACAAAGGATTCATCATCTCCAACATCTACGAGCAGCTCATGCAGCTCAATAACAACAACAAAAAAAAACAAACAACCCAATCCAAAAATGGGCAGAAGACCTAAATAGACACTTCTCCAAGGAAGATACACAGACTGCCAACAAACACACGAAAAAATGCTCAATGTCATTAATCGTTAGAGAAATGCAAATCAAAACTTGAATGAGACACCATCTCACACCAGTCAGAATGGCCATCACCAAAAACCCTAGAAACAATAAATGCTGGAGAGGGTGTGGAGAGAAGGGAACACTCTTGCACTGCTGGTGAGAATGGGAATTGGTACAGCCACTGTGGAGAACAGTATGGAGGTTCCTTAAAAAACTACAAATAGAACTACCACATGACCCAGCAATCCCACTACTGGGCATATACCCTGAGAAAACCGTAATTCAAAAAGAGTCATGTACCAAAATGTTCATTGCAGCTCTACTTACAATAGCCAGGAGATGCAAACAACCTAAGTGTCCATTATCGGATGTATGCGTAAAGATGACGTGGCACATGTATACAATGGAATATTACTCAGCCATAAAAAGAAATGGAATTGAGGGATTTGTAATGAGGTGGATGGGCCTAGAGTCTGTCATACAGAGTGAAGTAAGTCAGAAGGAGAAAGACAGATACCGTATGTTGACAAATATATATGGAACTTAAGAAAAAGAAAATGTCATGAAGAACCTAGGGGTAAGAGAGGAATAAAGACACAGACCTACTAGAGAATGGACTTGAGGATATGGGGAGGGGGAAGGGTAAGCTGTGACAAAGTGAGAGAGTGACATGGACATATACACACTACCAAGCGTAAAACAGATAGCTAGTGGGAAGCAGCCGCATAGCACAGGGAGATCAGCTCGGTGCTTTGTGACCACCTAGAGGGGTGGGATAGGGAGGGTGGGTGGGAGGGAGACGCAAGAGGGAAGAGATATGGGAACATATGTATATGTATAACTGATTCACTTTGTTATAAAGCAGAAACTAACACACCACTGTAAAGCAATTATACTCCAATAAAGATGTAAAAAAAAAAAAAAAGTTTATTCAACCTAAAGCCATCAACAAACAGTGCCAGGACTACTAGACACCAGTCTCCAAAGAATGACACCGGTCACCATCTACACTGCACATAAAACTAACTAAAAGCGCACAGTATTCCACATTAAACCCTTTCTCTCCTGAGTGCCCTGAAGATGCACCCCACCCATCCAGCAGTCAGCTGCACAGGAGGATTCTCCACACTTGCTCATTTTTACCTCTTGTGGAGTCTCCTCACCAGTGGTTCCTCAGAAAACCCAGCTCCTGTCAGGGTGGACAATGCCTCATGGTCCAGAAACCTAAGCCCTGACAGGAGACAAAGCTCCTATCTGCTTGTCACAGAGCAAAGTCTGTGGGCAGGGTGCACCTGTGCCCCCAGGGTCAGACAGGTGGGTTCGGCGCCCCCTGTGGGATGTAAGAAAAGTGCCGGGAGTGCCGCACTCACAAACCCAGAGGCCTCATCTGGGAGGCAGTTCTGCTGTATATACTAAGTTTGGAAATCCAAACTGAAATGGAGCCAAGTATCTCACTGTATCTTCTCAAAAGAGGGTTAAGGAGCAATTAATTACAAACCATATGTAATGAAATGAATGTAGACACAAACTTTACAACTTAAACCAAAATTCACTCAAAATGCCCATAGACAAATTTAAATTACCAAACTATAAAAATCCTAGGAAAAAAAGGTAATCTACATGACTTTGGGTCTGGTGACCTTATTCAGAAAACCGGAAGACAAACCAGAAACTGCAAGAAACTATTCCCAAAACACATGTCTGATAAAGGATTTGTACTCAAATTATGCCAACAACGCCATTAAAATTTGGTAAAGGTTGAAACACACACCTGGCCCAAGAAGATAAACAGGCAGTAAATAAGCATACAAGAATAAACTCAAGATGCTGGTGGAATGCATGTACAACCAGCTTTGGAAGACACTTTGGCAGTTTTTTCCAAATCTAAAAAGTCTCACCTTAGGATCCAAGAAGTGTACCTCTTGTATTTAGACAACTGCTTTGAAAAATTGTATTCAAAGCAAAACTAGCATCAAGTAATGCACAGCAGCTCTATTCATAATGGCTAAAAACTTAAAGATATCAGGATGTCCTTCTGTAGATGAATTCATAAGCAAATTAGGACACATACATGTCAAGGGGAGCAGAATACACCACCCCAAAATATGCCCATTTGACAAAAGGATTATTTTGGACTGATTAATTTGAGAAACAGGAGACCCAGGAGAATCTTTCAAAACCAAGTCGAAAATGCCCTTTTAGGAGGTACATTTACATTTATTAAGGATATCTCCATTTGTAAGAGTATGTCCCTCTCTGGACCAGGAATTGAATGATGACTAAATATCAAGAAAAGTTTGTTGGGACTCCCCTACTGGTCCAGTGGTTAAGACTCCATGCTCCCAATCAAGGGACCAGGGTTCAATCCCTGGTCAGGGAACTAGATCCCGCATGCTGCAATTAAGAGCCCCCATGCCGCAACTCAAGATTCCACAGGCCGCAACTAAGACCCAGTGCAGCCAAATAAAGAAATGTTTAAAAAATTAAAAAAAGCTTTTTAATGAAATAGACCTGGATGTAAATCTGTGTAACAACCATACCCTTGTTTACTGGGCTTTGACTAATAACATCCCTTAAATGGCTGCCTCCATTCCCTAACATCTTGCTTTTGTTCTGAAGATAGCATTTAAGGTAACGGCTTGGGCCATTTCAGGGAGTGACTCAGGTTTCCTGGGTATCTTTCAAGTATACAGGAGGTACGCAGGGTATATATTAAACTTCTGGTTTTTTTCTCCAGTTCATCTCTTTTTCATTACAAGGGGGATCTCAATAAAGAACATAGAAGTGTAGAGGGAAAATTATTTTTCCTCCCATATATGTGCAATGCAATAGTATTCAGAGATACAAAGGAATGGACGACCATCAACCCGTGGAAAAAACAATAGATGCACCGAACACTTACATTGCTAAGTGAAGGAATCCAGCCTGAGGGCTGCGCACTGTGTGACCTCCTTTACACGACGTGCTAGAAAGGGCAGAACTGACACGGTAGCAGTTTACGGAACATGTGGCTGAAACAGTCCATATGATACGCCAGTGGTGAATACCTGCACTATGCATCTGGCTACACCCACAGATTGTCACAACCCAACAAGTAAGTTACAATCTATCCAAACTTAGCTACCTAGGATATGGGAGTGTCAAAGACTGGAATACAGAAGGTAACGAAGAAGCTAACTGATTCAGAAATGTATGAAAAAACTCACAGTTGGTAGTGGGACAAATGGGCTGACCTAAGTTAACTATGGAAATGTACAGAATCTGTAGGCCAAAGACAAAATGTGCCATACACACACAGTGGACTCTATGTTCTTTCCCAGGAGGGGCAGCAGCTAACAGTACTGAAACTACTATATCAGTCGCCAAATGGAACAAGCACTGAATTTCATAAATGACAAATGGTGGAAGCCAGGTTTCTTACCACTGGAGTTGGATGTTACAGTCAAACAAAGGGAGAAGGTTACAATATCCATGTCATAACAGATCCGGTTGGAGATATCAGTATAAACTATCTTTAGCCTGCACATAGTTCCACATGGAAATCTTTATAATTATGTGTATATGCATAGGCTGGGATACATGCATATATTTCGATGTACTGTCAGCTGAGCATATTTAGCTCCCACATGTAAGTTTTTAATACCATTCTCTAATAAAAGGAACAAGGGCTCTTTGAAGAAAGGGCTGATGCTAGGACTGAGACAGTAAATATATGAAGCAGGATAATCTTAAAATATCAGAAAGTTGGGCTTCCCTGGTGGCGCAGTGGTTGAGAGTCCGCCTGCCGATGCAGGAGACACGGGTTCGTGCCCCGGTCCGGGAAGATCCCACATGCCGCGGAGCGGCTGGGCCCGTGAGCCATGGCCGCTGAGCCTGCGCATCCGGAGCCTGTGCTCCACAACGGGAGAGGCCACAATAGTGAGAGGCCCGCATACAGCAAAAAAAAAAAAATCAGAAAGTAAGGAAGTACCAAAAATTTTTAAAACCCACAAAAAAAAAATTATGTAAAATGAAAACAAGAGCAAATGGAAAAAGCTCTCAACAGCCAAAGCAAGAATGAACTAAGCAGTCTAATAATGTAGTGCTGGATTATAACCAAAAGTTTACAATAAATATTCATGTGTCCAAACTGGTAAAAATAAATTACATAGTTTTTGATGAATGGTGTTAAATAGAAATCTCCTATGCAGAAAGCTTCTAAACAATGTATATAGCCACTCAGCTGTCCATCAAGGATGTGAAGCTAACCCCTCTCTCCTCAAGTGTGGCTTCTGCATTATGACTGCCTCCTACATAAGACACACAGGATGGACATGGGAAAAAAATAACCTCACTGTGGGAAAACTTGACAAACACTACTTCAGCTGGGTGACCAAAATTAAGAATATAAGTGAGAAGTTCCCTTAAGAGCCTGTCCTCTTGATATAGAGTGAAGAGGAAGCACTTCACCTCTGTGGTCTGCTTTTTCAAAGCCACGTCTAACCACGACAAAACCACCAAGCAAATCCCAGCGCCCGGCAGTCTATACAATACCTGAGCAGCCCTCCTCCACGCTGTCAAGGTCATGGAAACAAGGAGAGTCTGAGCAACTGTCAGAGCCCAGAAGAGTCTAAACAGACATGATGACCGCATGTCCTCTCAGATCCTGGAACAAGGAAAGGTATAACAAAGGGAACGTGAATAGGGACTTCAGTTAATAGTAAAGTATGAGTATTTGTTCATTATTTGTCATGATTCTGTAGAAAATTAGACAGGAAAAATTAAACGTCAAATAAGAGAAACCTACTGTAACAAACTGGAAATCTAGAGGAAAAGGGGGATTTCTTTGTAAAAACACATTACCCAAATGGACCCTAAATTAAGGAAAACACAAAAAGGCCAATTAACCACTGAGGAAGCTCTTCCCCTACTGGCTATCCTATCACTGTTCCAGGCTTTCCCTCTCCCGGGACAGGGAAGGAGCAGGGACAGAGCTGTTTGGCAGCTCCCCTAGTATACGACCCCACCCAGTGTCTTCACCTCCCACAGCCATGCCTACCCAGTGAGGACACCTGAGGAAGGGTCAGGGATTATTGACTCAGATGTATCAACCAGGACTTTTTCTTTTCCCAGCGACTGGACACACTTACGGAAGTAAAATAAATTAGTATTTATTGTAAGGGTAGAAATACATTAATACTTGCAAGTGGCAGGTTGAAGACTGGGTTTGGACCTGGCAGGTCCAGGGGCTCACACTGTCTCAGTGTGACCTTGCTTCTCTCCAAACCTTTGTCCCGCTCAGTGCCTTTGGGGGACCCCATTCACAGGCACAGGCTCTCTCACTGCCCTTGGGCCAACAGCAGTTCTAGGCTGACAACCACTCACCATCCATTTTCTGAGAAAGAGTTTCTCCTTTTCTTGGATTCCAAAAAGTCATGGTTTTAAATGCCTTTGATCTGGCTTGGGTTGCATTCTCATCCTTGACCCATCACCAGAAGACGGAAAATGGGACTGGCTAGATGTGGGTTGTAAACCCATCTTCGGGCTGGGTGGAACATGGGGTCATCCTTCTGCAACTGTTTGGACTGGAAGCAGGTGAGATATAATTCCCAAAGGAAAACTGAGGCCCTTGGGCCTGAGAACAGATGCTGGCTGGGATAAAGCAACAGATTCTATGTCAATGACAGCTCACTGCACAGCACAGAATCTGACACAAAAGAAAGGGGTTCACTTAGGGTCAGGGGCTGCAGCAACTCATCCAGTGCTCTTACTGTCCCTCCCAAGACTGCAAGTTCTTTCACTTGCTGAAAAGTCAGGATCATTGGTGGTGGTAAACTCTAGTCTCTTTCCTTGGGCATCAGGTCCTCACATCTCAGAGGCTGGCCCAGAACAGCCCATGTGCCCTCAGAAGACACACAGACCTCATTCCTGCCCCTGAGAGGTGAGAGTCCTTGAGTTATGCCATCTCCCTGGCCATATTAATTGCCCATCCCTGAAAAACAATACTGCTCCTTTTCCAGTTTCTTCTCTCTCCTTTACTAAGAGGAAGAAACCAAATGCTACGGTGGTAAGGAAACTCTTGTGCAATGAAGTAACGGGAGGCTCGAGAATTATTCCATGCCATGGAACCCATAGTTGGCAGGCTTTCCAGAGGCCACATGGATGCATATGGCTCTCCAAGACAATGGCAGTGGCAGTGTAAACCTCACACTGGGAGATCCAGTTGCTCCCATATCTTTGATTCTTAATGAATATGCGTGTCAAAAGTTTCTAACGACTGAAAGGACAGAGGATTGCAGGGCCATGGTCTGCTGCATGGGTGTTGTGTCAGGGCCACACTCCAATGTCTACAGGATTATTACCTCTCTTGGCAGCCTATGAGGCCGTGAGCGGGAGGCCTTCTTCTCAGCCACATGCATGTTGGTAGTTGAAACTTCTCAAAGGAATGTCTACACTGCCCGGGTAGCTCTTGAATTGCCCGGCATCATGGTCAGCTCCGTCACTGTACATGAGGGCCTGACAATGCCCAGGCTGGACTGAGCTAGAGGACCACAGATGCCTGCCTGGATAGTCAGAGGTCGAGGGCTGTCCTGCCTGAGACTTGATCATCTATTCATGCCCACTCAGATGGGACAAAGGATGCCTCCAGTGCCTGGAGGGCCCCACCAGCCCTTAATAAGGCAGCATCTGGGGGCTGGCAGGTCACTGCACCCAGTCCTTTATAAATCCACACATGTCTACTGAGTGCCCTCCAGTCTGGGCTGTGCTGGAACCTGGGGCTGCCCAGGCAGAGTAGGGCCAGCATCACCCTTCCCAGGTAGGAGGGCAGAAGGAAACGATGCGTGACTTCTGACACCCTCCCCAATGCTTGACAGAGGTTGAGGTGGATAAGAAACAGTCTGAGACAAGAACAGACATTTCATTCTTCTCTCAGAGCCCAGGACTGGGCGAAGGGAGGCCAGAAAAACAGTTGTTGACCTCAGCTCCCTGACTCCTGTTTGATCCTGGGCAAGTCCTATCCATTCTGGAGGCTTCAGAGAGGAGAGGGGAGGACAATGAGGGCCAATTTGTGCTTAAACCTAACTCTAACCTTTACCCTAAGAACCCTAACCTCTAACCATAACCCCCTAACAACCCTAGCCCCAGACCCCTAGATCCTCGCCACTGACTCCTAAACTCTAATCCCTGACCCTTTAACCACAACCCTCTACCATACTCTCCAACAATGACCCATAACCCTAAACCGTGACCGCTGAACCCTGACACTGACTCAGCCCCAGGCCTAAAGCCTGGCCTAGTGGGTACCAAGAAAGGACCCTATGAACTCTCAAATAAACCAAGGAATTAAATCTTCCCGACCACGAATTTAGCAATGGTTTCTTAGATTTGACAGTAAAGCATAGGAAATGAAAGAAAAAAATAGATACATTGGATTTCCTCAAAATTACAAACCTTTGTGCATCAAAAGAGGCTATCCAGAAAGTAAAATGAGAGCCCACAGAATGGAAGACAATATTGGCATATTATATATCTGATAAGACTCTTTACCTAGAATATACCCAGGACTTTTCCAACTCATCAACAAAAGACAAACAATACAATTTTTGAAACAGACAAATAACTTGCATGGACTGCTCTCCAGGCAAGACATACAAATGGTCAACAAGGACATGAAAAGATGTCAAACGTCAGGAGTCATGATGAAAATGCAAATTAAAGCCACAGTGTGATGCCCCTTCACACACACTAGAATAAAAATAAATTTTAAAATAAATTTTAAAATATGTAAATAAAAACAACAAATGTTGGCAACAATGCAGAGAAATTGGAACCCTTAAAAGTTACTTGCGGATATGTACAATGGTTCAGTCTATGTGTACAAACCTTTAGCATTTACTCAAAAATATAAAATGTAATTACCATGTGGTTCAACAACCCCACTCCTAGATATATACCAAAAAAATGGAAAACAGGCGTTCAAACAAAAACTTGTACACCAATTATTCATAGCAGCACTGTTCACAATAGCCCAGGGTAGGAAAGATTTAAATGTCCATCAGCAGGTAAACGGATAAGCAAAATAAGGTAGATCCATAAGCTGCATTATTCTGTCATATAAAGGAATGAAGTAAAATTATACAGCCGCTGTGGAAAACTGTATGGTGGCTCCTCAGAAACATGGAAAATGTATGATCCCTTGATTCCACTCCAGGGTATACACCCAGAATATTAGAAAGCAAGGACTGGAACAGATATCTGTACCCCATATTCATAGCAACATTATTCACAATAGCCAAAAGGTGGAGGCAACACAACACATCCTTCAACAGAGGAATGGATAAGTACAGTGTAGTATATACGCAATGGAATATGATTCAACCTTTAAAACTAAGGTAATTCTCACACATGCTACAATGTGGATGAACCTTGAAGTCATTATGCTAAGTGAAACCAGCCAGACACAAAAAGGACAAACGTTCTATGATTCCACTAGTATGAGGTATGCAGATAAGTCAAATCCAAAGACAAAGTAGAATAAGGTTGCCAGCGGTTGAGGGGAGTTAGTGTATAATGGCTACGGTTTCACATGGGGAAAATAAAGTTCTGGAGATGGATGGTGAGGATATTTTTACAACAATGTGAATATAGTTAATGCCATAGAACTGGATACTTACAAATGGCTTAAATGGGGCTTCCCTCGTGGCCCAGTGGTTAAGAATCTGCCTGCCAATTGCAGGGGGCATGGGTTCAAGCACTGGTCCTGGAAGATCCTTCATGCCGTGGAGCAACTAAGCCCGCGAGCCCCAGCTACTGAGCCCTTGTGCCACAACTATTGAAACCCGTGCGCCTAGAGCCCGTGCTCCATAACAAGAGAAGCCACTGCAATGAGAAGCCTGCACACAGCAACGAAGAGTAGCCCCCGCTCGCCGCAACTAGAGAAAGCCTGCGTGCAGCAACAAAGACCCGACACAGCCAAAAAATAGAAAATAAAATAATTTTTTTAAAAAATGGTTTACATGGCAAATGTTATGTGTTTTTAATCCCAATGGAAAAAATGAATGAAATAATGATCAATGTTACAATGCGGATAAACAGTGAAAACATCCCAAGTGAAAGAAGCCATACAGAAAGCCACCCAGATCATGCTCATCTTGTACTTTCAATCCAGCAAGGTTTTTAAAGTGAGGGAAAGCCCCAGTGATGGTTCCAAGAAGAGAAAACTGGATTCGAATGGAAAAATACATTTCCACAACGCTGGGGCAGCTGGTGAAAGTTGAAGCGGGTCTGTGGATAGGATGATAATGTGGAAACCTTAATTATTCCTCACTTTGGGGTTATGTGCTGGTTCCCTGGGAGAGTGGCCCTCCCACTCTCACAGGTAAAACAAACTGGAGTATTTTGTGAAGGTGGAAAACGTTTTACTGCTATTTAAAGTCTTTTATACACTTGAAATTTACTAGAAAATAAAGTACTTATCAAAACAACCATGTCATACCATGCCAGAAATACAGACATCACACTCTGTTGCAGAGGCCAAGCCCTATCCAGATCCAGTTCACCCACAGTGGGGATGCTAATCACCCTTGGAGGAGTCCACATACTACAAGAGGCACCATGGGAAGATTATATTGGGAGCCACGATGTCTTGGGTGCTGTGGATGACCTGGATGTAGATGAAACAGTGGGATTTCTGAATTCTAGTTTTCCACATTCAACCACCAAAAAACTGTTACAACTAAAAAATGAATTCAGTAAAGCTGCAGGATACCAAAAAAAAAAAATCAATGCACAAAAATCATTTGTGATTCTATACACTGATAATGAACCATCAGAAAAAGAATTAAAAAAAAAAAAATCCCAGGCTTCCCTGGTGGCGCAGTGGTTGAGAGTCCACCTTCCAATGCAGGGGACATGGGTTCGTGTCCTGGCCCGGGAAGATCCCGCATGCCGTGGAGCAGCTGGGCCCGTGAGCCATGGCCACTGAGCCATGGCCACTGAGCCTGTGCATCCGGAGCCTGTGCTCCGCAACGGGAGAGGCCACAAGAGTGAGAGGCCCGCGTACCGCAAAAAAAAAAAAAAAATCCCACTTACAATTGCATCCAAAAAGATAACTAGGAGTAAATTTAACCAAGGACGTGAAGGACCTGCACACTGAAAACTGGAAGACACTGATAAAGGAAACTGAACAGACAAAAATAAATGGAAAGATACCCTGTGCTCATGAGTAAAAAGAACACTGAGGGACTCCCCTGGTGGCGCAGTGGTTGAGAGTCCGCCTGCCGATGCAGGAGACACGGGTTCGTGCCCCGGTCCGGGAAGATCCCACATGCCACGGAGCGGCTGGGCCCGTGAGCCATGGCCGCTGAGCCTGCGCATCCGGAGCCTGTGCTCCGCAACGGGAGAGGCCACAACAGTGAGAGGCCTGCATACCGTAAAAACAAAATAAAATAAAAAAGAAAGAAAGAAAAAAACTACCCCAATATAACTTATAAATATGAATGTAAAAATCTATCACAAAATAATAGCAACATGAAACCAACAGAACTTTAAATGGATAATGCCATAAGCAAGTATCTCTACACCAGAAGTTTCAGGTTGCTCAACATATTAAAAGTAAGCAATGTATTAAAGCACAATAATGGTGTGACGTAAAAACACATAATCATATCAATTAATGCAAAAAAACTACAGTGAAAATCCAGTGTTATTTCATGATAAACACTCAAGAAAGCAGGACTAAAAGGAAATTTGTTCAATATGGAAAAGAGTGGTACAAAAAGCCACAGCAAACATCATGCTCAACGTTAAACACTGAAAGATTTACTCCTGAAATCAGGAGCAAGGCCAGGAAGCTGGCCTCCATCACCGTTACTCAGTAGTGTACTGGAAGTTCTACTCAGACTCTTGAGGAAAAACTGAAAGGCATCCGTGGGTGAATGGAAAAATTAAAACTGTGTCTCTTCACAGAACATAGGTCACATCATCTTATATATAAAACTACCTATAATCAGCAAAGAAATTATTTGAGCTAATCAACTAATTAAGCAAAGTCATAGAACAAAATATCAATTCATGAAAATCTGTCTTATATGTATACGCTAGCAAAAAATAATCTGAAAAAGAATTTATGAAAACAATTCCGTTTTAAATAATGTCAACATCAATATTTAGGAGTATATTTAATCAAGGTACAAGACTTGTTTTATGGATGTAAAGTTGTATGTTTGAAATTACTGGAAAGTAAATTACTTTTCAAAACATCATGTATGTCAATAGCACGCCAGAAAAGCAGAGAAAACATCAAACTTCCATATAGAAGCCAAGCTTTACCCAGATCCAGTTCACCCAAAGTCCACATGTCATTTAGAGGCACTGGGGGAAGGTTATATTAGGAGCCACTGTCCTCCGTGTTGTGGACGACCTGGATACGGTAGAACAGTGGGATTTTTGAATTCCAATTTTCCACTTCATTCCACAAAAAAGCTATTAGAACTAATAAATGAATTCAGTAAAGTTGCAAAATCAATACACAGAAATCAGTTGCATTTCTAAACACTAATAATGAACCATCAGAAAGAGAAAGAAGGCAACCCTATTAACAACTGCATCAAAAAGAACAAAATACCTGGGAATAAAGTTAACCAAGGATGTGAAAGATCTGCACCCTGAAAACTTTAAGACATTGATGGAGAAATTGAAAAACACACGAATAAATGGAAAGACATCCTGTTCTCAGGGAATGGAACAATTAATATTGTTAAAATACCCATTCTACCCAAAGCAATGGACACAGTGAATGCAACCCCTCCCAAAATTCCACGGTATTTTCCCCCAAAATAGAGCAAATCCTCCTAGTATCTGTGTGGAACCACAAAGGACCACAAATAGCCAAAGCGACCCTGAGAAAGGAGAACGGGCCGCAGGCATCTCCCTCCCTGACTTCACACCTCATCACGAAGCTACAGTCCCCAAACCAGCGCGGAACTGGCTCAAAACAGGCACAGGGACCAGAGGAACAGGACGGAGAGTCCAGAATTCAGCCCACACGGACGGGGTCAGTTAATTCATGACACAGGGACCAAGGACACACCACGGAGCACGACACTCCCCACAGTAAATGGTGCTGGGAAACTGGACACCCCATAACTCATGCTGGCTACCCTGCACACAAACCTGACCAAAACCCAGCTTTGCACACCGAGCCCTGCCTCGGTCACATGAAGAGGGACCCCCTCGGCCGTCAGTCGCCCACAGGAAGCTTCTCCCCACTTTTCCTCACTGTCTCCTCACCTTTCCCTCAGGCATCACCTGGGTCCTCAGGAAACCTGTTCCCTAGTCAGCGTGGACGCAGCCCCACTTTGTCCTGAAGCCGAAACCCCAGCGAGTCCTAAGGCAACGGAGGCCGAGCTCCTCTCAGCAGAGACGCTGAGCCGGGCGTCCCACCCGAAGCCCCCGCCCCCGCGCCTGAGGAGGCACAACGCCTCTCAGCTGCGCTCAGAATCGAGTCCGCGGGGAACGGGCATACGCTGCGGGTCAGAGAGGGGAGCTTGGCGCCACCATGTGGTCAGTGCAGGAAGTGCAGGCAGCGCCTCCTTCACAGGTCACTGGAGACAGCGCGCCCTACTGACAGAACTGCTGAATCCATTAAACTGGAAATTCAAACTGAAGTGGAGTCTCTATTCCAAAAGTTTTCTAAAATTAGTTGAGGAACAACTAATTGGAAACCATTTGGAATGAAATGAATGTAGATGCAAACTTTACAACTTATACCAAATTCACTCAAAGTTATTCAGAGGCAAATTTTATTTTATTTTATAATTTATTTTTCACTGCATTGGGTCTTCGTTGCTGCACGTGGGCTTTCTGTAGTTGCATCCAGCGGGGCTACTCTTCGTTGCGGTGCACGGGCTTTTCATTGTGGTGGCTTCTCTTGTTGGGGAGCACAGCTAGGCGCGTGGGCTTCAGTAGTCGTGCCGCGCAGGCTTAGTTGCTCTGCGGCATGCGGGATCTTCCTGGACCAGGGCTCAAGCCCGTGTCCCCTGAATTGGCAGGCGGACTCTTAACAACTGCGCCACCATGGAAGTCCCCACAGACAAATTTTAAATACAAAACTATTCAAATTATAGAAGAAAATTGACATGAGCTTGGGTTTGCCCATGTAAATCATGAGCTTTGGAGTTCTAACACACAACACAAAAAGGCAATATAAAAATGAAAACAAGCAATAACATGGACTTAATTAAAGATTTGTACTCTGTGAATGACCTTACTCAGAAAATCAAAAGACAAGTCACAAACCAGGAGAAAAATATTTGCAAACACATATCTCATAAAGGTTTTGTCTCAAAACACAAATAACTCTAACACAAACAACCCAATTAAAATAGGGAAAGATCTGAATGGACACCTGGCCAAAGAAGATACACAGACAGTACACAAAACTATGCCCAGGACTAGGGGGCAGAAAAACAATGGTCCAGCTCAACTCCCTGAGCCATTTGTGACTGTGGACTAGTCCTGTCCTTCATGGAGGTGTCAGAGACATGGAGAGAGAGGAAGGGGAAGAGGGCCAGTTATGCTTAAACCTAACTCTAGCCCTGACCATTCCAGCCACTTTCATTTGACATGGTCTAAGAAGTCCTAGTCATAGTAATGAGATTTAAAAAAATAAAAGGAATCTCATGGCAGAAGAAAAAGTAAAACTGTCACTGTTTGCAGATGACAGGGTACGCTATACAGAAAACCTTGAAGATGACACCCAAAACCAAATAGAACTCATCAGGAAGCAAAGTTAAGTTGCAGCACACAAAATCAATCTACAGAGATCGCTTGCATCTCTATACACTCACAACAAAATGCCAGAATGAGAAATTAAGAAAACAACCCCATGGACAGTGACATTAACAAGATAAAATGCCTGGGAATACATCTAACCGAGGAGGTGAAAGACCTGTACTCAGAAAACTGGAAGACATTGATGAAAGAGACTGAAGACGACACAAATGGAAAGACATACCATGCTCATGGATTAGAAGAATTCGTATTGTTAAAATGATTCCAGGGCTTCCCTCGTGGCGCAGTGGTTGAGAGTCCGCCTGCCGATGCAGGGGACACAGGTTCATGCCCCGGTCCGGGAAGATCCCACATGCCGCAGAACGGCTGGGCCCGTGTGCCACGGCCGCTGAGCTTGCACGTCCAGAGCCTGTGCTCCGCAACGAAAGAGGCCACAACAGTGAGAGGCCCGCGTACCGCAAAAAAAAAAAAAAATGATTCCACACCCCAAGGCTATCTAGAGATTCAATGCCATTTCTAGAAAAATACCAATGGAATTTTTAGGTGAACTAGAACAAAGACATAAGCCATAAAACTCCTAGAAGAAAACATAGGCAGTACACTCTTTGACATCAGTCTTACCAATACTTTTTGGACCTGTCTCCTCAAGCAAGGGAAACAAAGGCAAAATATGGCAATGGGACTCCATCCAACTGAAAAGTTTTTCAATGGCAAAGGAAACCATCCACAAAACAAAAAAGGCAGCCTACTGAATGTGAGAAATATTTACAAACAATATGTCTGGTAAGTGGTTCATACACAAAATAGACCAAGAACTCACTTACACAAGTTAGCCTCCAAAAAACAAAAACCCAAATAAAAAATTGGCAGAAGACCAAACATGTTTCCAAAGAATATATACAGTTGACCAAAAGACACATGAAAAGATGGTCAGCATCACTCATCATCAGGGAAATGCACATCCAAACCACAGTGAGATTATCAGCTCACACCTCAAAGAATGGCTACCATCTAAAAGACAACAAATAACAAGTCTTGCTCAGGATGTGGAGAAAAGGGAATGCTCATGCACTTTTGTTGGGAATGTTCATTTGTACAACCACTATGGAAAACAGTATGGAGGTTCCTCAAGTAATTAAAAATAGACCTACCATATGTTGCAGGAATTACACTTGGGGGTATCTGTCTGAAGGAAACCAAAACACAAATTCAGAAAGATATATGCACCCTTATGTTCATGGCAGCTTTATTGGCAATAGTCAAGATGTGGAAGCCACCAAAGTGTCCATCAATAGACAATTGGATAAAGAAGTTTTCATATATATGTATGAAAACTGGACACACACACACACACACACACACACACACACACACACTGGAATATTACTCAGCCATAAAAAAGAATGAAATCATATGACAACATGAATGGACCTAGAGGGCATTATGCTAAGTGAGATGTAGCAGACAGAGAAAGACAATTACCTTACGATATCACTTATATGTAGAATCTACAAAACAAAACAAATGAACAAACACCACAAAACAGAAATGGACTCATAGATGCCAACAACACGCTGGTGGCTGCCAGATGGGAGGGAGTGGAGGGATGAGTGCAATAGTTGAGAAAGATTGAGAAGTTCCAAATCCCAGTTATAAAACAAATGTCCTGGGGTGTGATTTACAGCATAGGGAATAACGTCCATAATACTGTAATAACATTGTATGGTGACAAATTGTAACTAGACTTATCTTGGTGATCATTTTGTAGAGTATAAAAATATCAAGTCACTATGTTGTGTTCCAGAAAACTAATATATAATATTGCCTGTCAAGTATACCTCAATTTTAAAAAAGAAGAAAAAATACTACTTAAAAAGAGGAGGGGGAACTTCCCTGGTGGCGCAGTGGATAAGACTCTGCGCTCCCAATGCAGGGGGCCGGGGTTTGATCCCTGGTCAGGGAACTAGAACCCACATGCATGCCACAACTAAGAGTTCTCATGCCACAACTAAGAAGCCCACATGCTGCAACTAAGGAGCCCACGTGCTGCAACTAAGGAGCCCACCTGCTGCAACTAAAACCCGATGCAACCAAATATATAAGTAAATATTTTTTTTAAAAAAAGAGGGACTTCCCTGGTGGTCCAGTGGTTAAGACTCTGTGCTCCCAATGCAGGGGGCCTGGGTTCGATCCCTGGTCAGGGAACTAGAGCCCACATGCAGTAACTAAAAGATTCCGCGTGCTGTAACAAACACCCGGTGCAGCCAAATAAATAAATAAACATATTTTTTAAAAAGTGTTGGGGAGTTCCCTGGTGGTCCACTGGTTAGGACTCTGTGCTTTCACTACTGAGGGCGCAGGTTCAATCCCTGGTCAGGGAACTAAGATCCGGCAAGCTGCACGCTGCAGCCCCAAAAAAATTTTTTTTAATTAAAAATGTGTAAAAAAGAGTGTAGTGAGATAAAGAGCGGGCATCAGATGAAACTTTGAAAGGATGCTGATTGAAAGGCCAAGTGCCTCCTGAAGTTTGACTCTCAAGTGGCCCAGGCAAATTGAGGACTTGAAGAGGAGGAGTCATGTGATGCTACTGGAATGTTCATTTGTTTCTTTGTTTAAATGGGGTTTATTATTTTTTTAAAGAAGTTTTGAATTCACAGCAAAATTGGGCAGAGTACAGAGAGGTGCCACGTGCCCCCTGCTCTGCTGTTACTGCTCTCTCCATCCACCCCCTCCCCGCCACCCACACAGGTGCTCAGAGTTTCCCTCTCCCCAACTAGCCTATCAACATTCTGTGTGTTGGTCATTATCACTGAATCTACATGGACACATCATGGTCATCAGAGTCCAGAGTTTACACTAGGGTTCACTCCTGGTGTTGTACATTCTATGGGTTTTGACAAATGTATCTCGCCATGAATGTATCACAATGAATAGTTTCACTGCCTTGAAAATCCTCTGTGCTTGACCTGTTTATCATACCCCACCCCTTAACCCTGCCACAAACCCCTAGCAACCCACCCTTTCCGTGGTTCGCCTTTTCCCGAATGTCATAGGTAGTTGGTACCCTAAGCTGTGGCACCTTTCCAGATTGGCTTCTTTCAGTGAGTGACATGCAGTTAAGGTGCCCCACCTGTCACCCCGTGGCTCCCTCTCTCTCTCATTTTTCTTTTCAGTGAGAAGAACATTCTGCTGCATGGATGGAGCCCCGTCTATCTGTCCATTCACCTCCCGAAGGACATCTTGGTTGCTTCCAAGTTCTGGCAGTTATGAATAAAGCTGCCGTAAACGTCCAGAGGCAAGTTTCTGTGTAGATGGAAGCATTCGACTCATTTAGGTCCATCAGTACCAAGGAGTTTGAGGGCTGGATCGTAGAGGAAGAATGCGTTTCATTTTGAAAGACCCAGCCCACGTTCACAGAGCTTCTGAAGATGGTCGCTGAGAGCATGTCAGCATGCTGAGGAGTCAAGCCAAGGAAGGAGGTAGAATTCAAAGATGCCGGCGGGGAAGATGTGGCCGAGACCGAACCTGACCTCCACCCTCTTAGAGCTGACGGCTGGTCCTGAGAATTAAATGGGCGTGAAACAGACTCACAGGACAGAACCATACGCATTTATTTCCCACAAGTTTTACCTGACCCAGGGCGCCCTCCTAAGGAAATGAAGAAAGACCCAGAGAAGTGGCGAAACCTAAATTCTTTTCTGTTGGGTTGAACACAGAGAGACGATTGTGGAAAAGGAACTACACTATGTGGGGAGGCTAAGGAGGTTGAGAATTAGGTTGAACAAGGTCTGTTTGTACAGAATTCTCTCACTCTCCACTCTCTGCCCTTAACGATCGCAATGTCACTCTCCTTCCAGCAGAGGGAAGGCGTCTTCCTGGGGGTGGGGCGGGGGGACATGTTATCTGCTGCTTCCAGGAAGAAAGAGGAGAAGGCTCAGAACGCCCTTCTGCACCTGCTGTATTGTGGAGGGAGGAGGAGATGGTTTTGCTTTGTTTTTTGAAGTGTCCGTAGCTCAAGACAATATTCTGGTTTCCTTTACATCTAAGTCCTTTTACCTGGGGTTAGGCTTCTGACAAGAGGAGGGACACATGTTTCTGACATGACGGGCGGGGCAGGCAAGGAGGGATAAGATGGGTGCGGGCCTGTGCCTGTTCTCTTCTCATGTGTTGGGAAGATGATTCTGCTCTTGCCAAATGGGATCTAACTTCTCCATGAATGATCTAGCAAGATATCAGCTGAAAAAAGGAAGAGTAAAGGTCAGTGAAATGTGGAGAAGATCGCTGACAGACGCTGGGGTCTCCTGAGCAGTGATTTTATCGGAGACACATGCACATCTCTGGTCTCTGAACCACCGTGTTTAAGGCCGATTTGGTGTGTAGGCCATTTTCAATGTACGGTGGTACCATCAGGCCACTTCGGGGTACTGTCTCCAGCTCACCTGAATGGTGCCGTCATGCCCACGTAAGACGGGGCTCACCCGGGGTTGGCATGGTGCCAG
Organism: Orcinus orca; assembly: GCF_937001465.1. Lineage (NCBI taxonomy): Eukaryota > Metazoa > Chordata > Mammalia > Artiodactyla > Delphinidae > Orcinus > Orcinus orca. The sequence goes on along the minus strand of NC_064561.1, from coordinate 185,110,493 downwards.
AGAAAGGGAGAGAGCGGTGTGTCATTGAGCTTAAGGTATTTCTAAGAGAGGGCTCTCTGGAGAGGTTGAGGTGGAAGGAGGCCAGCTGGATGTCTGTCTGCTTGTTTGTTGGGTATTGGGGGGGAGGGGCGTGTGCTCTTCAAAGAAAGAACTCTTCAAATGGAGGTGTTTGTACAAGGGGTCTGGCAGGATGGGAGGGTGGGGCTCGGTCCATGTGCCAAGATATCTAGAGAATCTATAGCGGCTCAGACTCAGGCCTTTTCTCATAAACATGCAGGGAGAGGAGTTGGCTTTGTCATCACAAAGCTGACTAGCACCACAGTAGTCACGACAGAAGGTTCCCAGAATGAACTGATTTGCAGAAGCCAACACACAAACTGGAAAAGCATTCCTCATAACCAAGGCCGGAGAATACCTGTGCTCCAAAAACCTCTTGAAGATCAATGTTCTAAAAAGAGAGCAAACACATGCAATTCCACTGAGAGGCCGTGCATATGGCCAGTGTATGTGAGAGATGCTCAGCCTCTCAGATGAGGACACATGCAAACATAAACACTATGGAGACAGCTTTCGTCACCATCACGCTGGCAGGTTTCTAGTCTGGTGACCACCAGCCCAGGGGACAAAGTGAGGAAGAAGAGGCCCCAGCAGATCCCCTAGAGGGAAGAGTGACCAGACACTCCTCTCTGGGAGAACAGTGTGCAGGACCCATCAAAGTCCCACAGGTGTGACCCTTTACTAGCAGTGCTGATTCTTAGAGTCGATCCCACTACAATCCCTGCACCATTTTTCAAAGATGTCATTTCAAGGATACTCATCACAGCACTGGCTGAAACAGGTGATCGGAAACAACACTAATGTTCACGGAGAGGGGGTGAGATCCATCAGTCCTGGTCCACACGGATGAATGGATGCTGTGCAGCTGGGAAAGTGGTTGCAGGGTCTCTACCTGACGACAGGGGAGACTTCAGGGTTTATATGTGGGATGCATGTAAACCAACCGTCTGCACCCAGGATCCCATCTGTAAGACTGCATATATGTGAAATCAACATAGATGTAAATGAATCTGCTTGTGTGTGAGAGAGAGAGAGAGAGATAGAGAGACAGAAGGAGAGACAGAGCCTGAGAGAGATGCACCAAGCCATCCATGACAGTCGCCTCTGGGGGTGGGGTTTGCAAAGCTCTCCTCTTCTCCCTTAGGTGATACTTCAATTTTTATAATGTGTGTAGTACTTTAATAATTCTACAAAGATTAAAGTCGTATGTCGTGTGATCCATTTGTATTCATCTATGGAGTAACTAAAGTACATTATTTCTTTTTTATTTTAAAATGATTTATTACAAGGACAATAAATACTTATGACAATAATGAATTCTAAAGGAATTAAGAATTAAGTAAATTACAAAGGCTTTTGGTGACTCAGTTCCAGGCCAGCTAGGTGGCAGTACACGGCAGGGTTGGGGCAAGTTTCTCCAGGAGGTTGTGTATGTTCTGAATCAGCATTCAGTAGAAGTGAGGAAAAAGGTGGATAAGACTTGTACACTGCTCTGATGACATTGAGAAAACGCAAAAAGACTTGCACACTGAAAACAACAATAGCTTGTTAAATAAATTAAGAAAAAATTCTAAATTTCTGGAAAATAACCCCATAGTCATGGGTCAGAAGGCTTAATTCTGTTAAGGTGGAGGTACTCCATGAATAGATCTAAAGAGTCAAAGAATTGCTACCAAAATCCCAGGTTGTGTTTTGCAGAAACTGACAACCAATCTAAAATTCACGTGAAAAATGCAAGGGGCTCAAAAGAGATCAAGGAATCTCGAAAAAGAAGAAAACGTTGGAGGTATGGAGAGTCAGGCGGAGCCCCACGATTGGTATAAAGACCATTCATACCTGAATGTACTTGACATTCAACAGATACAGAAAAAAAGCCTTCTCGGAGTTCCCCTCATCTGAATAAAAGCAGAAACTTTTGAGAAATGACCACGGCCATAAGTTCCTTCTTCAGGGTGGCTTCTATTCCCAGGAGAGAGACCAAAATAAACCTACCATAAATCCCTTCTGTGAGGTGTTTTATGACCCTGAAGAAGATGCAGAGAACACTCACGCACAGACAGACAAACACGATCACAAACTTTCTTATAACCCGTTGTATTCCAAAGAACCTGCTGTCTTTCCTGAAGAAACCCATCTGTTCTTCCCATAGAAGCCAATTCTCCCCTCTCCCTTTCTGCTATTAAGTTAGGTTTATAAGCTTTTAACTTTCACCATTTAACATGTCAGTTACTTTTTTGGTTGGCTCTTGGCTGTAGAAATAACCCTTTCCTCTTGTTCATCTACTCTTTATTTCTTTGGGCTGTCTTTGGGAGTGACTCTGGATCGTGGGAGCTGCTCTTTTTTCACCCTCTTTAGTGACATCTTGTCCATGATTAAGCTATGAAAAGGTTTATTGGGGACTTCCCTGGTGGTCCAGTGGGTAAGGGTCTGTGCTCCCAATACAGGGGGCCTGGGTTTGATCCCTGGTTGGGGAACTAGATCCTGCGTGCCGCAACTAAGAGTCCGCATGCCGAAACTAAGACCTGGAGCAGCCAAAATTAATTAATTAATTAATTTTTTAAAAGGCTTATTGGGGCTTCCCTGGTGGCACAGTGGTTGAGAGTCCACCTGCCGATGCAGGGGACACGGGTTCGTGCCCCGGTCTGGGAAGATCCCACATGCCGTGGAGCGGCTGTGCCCGTGAGCCATGGCCGCTGAGCCTGCGCGTCCGGAGCCTGTGCTCCGCAACGGGAGAGGCCACAACAGTGAGAGGCCTGCGTACTGCCAAAAAAAAAAGGCTTATTGGTTTTGACTCACATTTGGAATAGGTATACCCTTGGAGACCCCCTGCAAGGAAGAAACAGGTTCAATACTGCGAGGAGAATTTGCCGGTTGTCCTGGCCAAACACCTGATAAAACAATATTTGCAAGGATTTTTTTTTTTTTTTTAGGTTTTCACCTTAAAACAAAGATCCTATTGAAACCTCTCAGATGATCAAATTAAAAGAAAGACAAAGGAGTATCATGGAGAGCCTAAGAACACTTCCTTAACAAAACAAAGAACAGAAATCAGATTTAGAACAAAAGTTAAAGAGAATTCCCTGGCTGTCCAGTGGTTAAGACTTGGTGCTTTCACTGCCGTGAGCCTGGATTCAATCCCTGGTTGGGGAACTAAGATCCTGCAAGCCACATGGCGTGGCAAAATAAACCAAACCAAAACAAAACTTAAAATCCTTGTACACCATCAATCATCCCACCCATATATACACTGTGCTCATGCCATCCTCCAGATGGGCAGGTCAGCCTCTTGAAGTTATCATTGAGTAGGATATGCAATTCTTCAAAGAATTAAAAACAACGATCTGGGACTTCCCTGGTGGCGCAGTGGTTAAGAATCTGCCTGCCAATGCAGGGGACACGGGTTCGAGCCCTGGTCCGGGAAGATCCCACATGCCGCAGAGCAGCGAAGCCCGTGTGCCACAACTACGGAGCCTGCACTCTAGAGCCCACGAGCCACAACTACTGGAGCCCACGTGCTGCAACTACTGAAGCCCGCACGCCTAGAGCCCGTGCTCCACAACAAGAGAAGCCACCACGATGAGAAGCCTGCACACCACAACGAAGAGTAGCCCCCGCTCGCCACAACTAGAGAAAGCCCATGCACAGCAGCGAAGACCCAACACAGCCAAAAATAAATAAATAAATTTATTTTTTAAAAAAAACAACCCTCCGTGCTTTACTAATCTCACCTATACAGAAGCAGAAATGCAGCTCTAGGAGGAATTCAAAGCCCACACAACCTTCTTACGGATATCAAAGTCTCCACTTTCTTCTTATGTCTGGGCGTTGGGAAAAGAACTGTCCTACACTCTAGAAAGAAGAAACACTTAAATGGTAATTGCCCTACACCTCTGATAATAGGATACTGGCCCCAGAAGCTCTCCTTTAAGATGCTTCCATCCTTCCTCAGAACCTTCTGCCAGCAAGAGCTGTCCTCCTGGTCCTGAGAACTGAGTCTTTAAATGTGAACATCCAAGGAAATAACTCTAACTTGAGGGTGCCTTGCCTTTAATTGTGCTCCTTGCCTCCTGTCATAAAACATGAGAGTCCTTCACTGAAGAAAACCCACTGTTGGTGGTGGAACGAAAGGTACTTGAGCTAGTTAGCTTTGGGAGGGAACGGAATCTGCAGTACAAGGGCAAATTGTGCCATGCGTAAACACTGGACTCTGTAAGTTCTTTCCCAAGGTGGTAGAGGCTAACAATACTGAAACCACTGCATCTGTAATCCGAAGTGGAGCAAGCAATGGATTCAATGAAGGACAAATGGCGGAAGCCAGGTTTCTTACCCTCGGAGCAGGATGTTACAGATAAGCAAAGGCCAATGGTTACAATACCCATGTGACAATGGATAGTTTACATTTCCTCAATTTTAAAAACTTTTGTGCATCAAAAGGTGCTATCCAGAAAGTGAAAACACAGCCCACAGAACGGAAAAAAGTATTTGCACAGGATATAGCTAACAAGAGACTTTTCTTCAGAATACATCAAGAACTTATACAAATCATCAACAAAAAGACAACCCAAATTTTAAAATGGAAAAGGACTTCAACAAGGACCAGACAAAAAATGCAAATGGTGAACAAGCACATAAAAAGATGTGTACCAAGAAAGAAAGAAACCCCCAAGACGGAATTATGTCAGAGGAAAGCAGGAGCCAATGGAAAGAGCTCTGACTCGCCAGAGCAGGAATGAACTGAGCAGGCATATACTGTACTGCTGGCTTCTAACCAAAAGCTTAAAATAACTACCCGAGTGGGCATCCACACCGGTTAAAATAAATAATTACGCAGTGGAGGTTTCTTTTCCTCAGGAGCGCTGAATAGAAATCTCCTACGTGGAAGGGTTCCAAAGAGTTGCTGTAGATACTCAGCCATTCATTAAGGAGGCGGGGCTGACTCCCCTCTCCTGGAGTGTGCGGGCCGCATAGTAACTTCATCCCAAGGAAGACACACAGTACAGACTTGGGGAAAATCTGACAAACACTACCTGAGCCAGGAAGGCAAAGTTAACATGAACAGTGGTAAGTTGCCTTGACGTATGTTCCCATGGTACAAAGTAATGAGATAGCACTTTATCCCTGTGATCTGCTTCCTCAAAACCCACGACCCCATTCTAATCACAAGAAAAACACCAGGCAAATCCCCACTCGGGACAGTCTGCACGGAGCCCGGCTAGTCCGCCTAGGCCACTGAGAGAAGGGCAGTGTGAGAAAAGGTCAGAGCCATGAACATACGAAAGTGACACTATGACGAAATGCCATGTGATAGCCTGGGTGGGATCCTAGGACAGAAAAAGGGAGAATGAAGGGAACCTGAATAAAATACGGATTTTAGTTCATAATAAGGTATCCATATTTGTTCATTAACTGTGACAATTCCGTAGAAAACTAGAATGAGAGGTGAAATTAAAAGTCAAATACGAACAAGCTATTGCATCACCCTGTAAATCTAGAATAAAAGGGTGATTTCCTAATAACACACAAATAAAATGAAACTAAAATATGGAAAATACAAGCAGACCAATTAACCATGCTATGACCCTTTTTCCCAGCGAGCTCTCCTCTCATTGTTCTGGTGTTTCCCTCTCCTGGGACACAGAAGAAACAGACACAGAGTGGATTGGCAGCTCCCCTTAGATCTGACCCCACCCAGTATCTTCATCTCCCCCCGACATGCCCACCCAGTGAGGACACGGTGCCAGAGGGTGTCTCAGGAACCATTGGTCCTGACATCTCAGGACTTTTTTAATTACAAGAGTTTAGACATGCTTACTCAAGTAAAATAAATTAATATTATTTTTAAATGACAGAAATAACTTATTGCTTCCAAGAGACAAGTTGAGAGTGGGGTTGGAGGTATCAGGTCCAAGGGCTCACATTCTCATAGTGTGGCCTGGTCCCTCTCCAACTGTCAGTCCTGCTGAGGGCCTTGGGGGCCCCGTTCACAGGCGCTGTCTCCCTCACTGCATCTGCAGGATGACACACACTCGACGTGCCTTCTACTGGGAAGGGTTTCTCCCTCCCTAAGGCTCCATGCAAACACATTACTTTGAATGCCTTTGGCCTGGCTTGGGTCACATTCTCATCCTTGAACCAAAGACAGCAGGCAGAGGACTGAAACTGGGATTGTCTAGACGAGGATCATACATTCATCTTCCAGGTGGGTGGAACATGGGTCAGCCCTCTGAAACTGTTTGGACTGGAAGCAGGTGAGATGTAGTTCCCAAAGGAAAGCTAGGTGCTGCACGTGGACATGAGGACAGATGCTGGCTCGGTGAAAGTATGAGATTCCACGTCAATGACAGCCCGCTGCACAGCACAGAATCTGAAGCCCAAGGTCGGAGAGGATTCACATAAGGTCAGGGCTGCAGCCACCCACCCGATGCTCTTGCTGTCCTCCCGCGACAGCAAGAAGTTCTTCCATTTGCTGAAAAACATGGCTGATGATGGTGGTAAATGAAAGGATCCTGTCTTGGGCACCAGGTACTTGTATTCTCTTCTATCCCATTCAGAAAATAGAAACAGTTCACATTCACATGGAATGGACAATATACATTTACTCTCTCACCTCTGTCAAAATATGGTCCAAAGAGATCTGAACATCATGGCATGCTGCAGAGCACAACACTGATCCATTTCATTGATGAAATTATGTTGATCAGATTAGATGGGTAAGAAGTGAATAGCTTGCTGGAGGTTTTGGTGGACACGTGACTAGAGCAACTTGATTCTTGGGTATTTATCCTAGAGAAATTAAAAACTTAGGTTCACTCAAAACCCTGTACACAAGTGTTCACAGCAGATTTGCTTATAATAGCCAAAAACAGGAAACTCAAATATCCTTCAATGGGTGAATAGATAAACTGTGGTATATCCATACAATAGAACACTGCCTAACAGTAAAAAGAAATAAATTATTGATACACGCAGCTACTTGGGTGGATCTCAGGACATTATGAGTCGTTACATGCTGTATAATCCATTAATATTCTCAAAGTGATAAAATTATGGTATTAGAGAACAGATCAGTAGTGGCCAGGGGTTAGGGCTGAGGGAAGGGTGTGACTATTAAGGAATAACATGAGATAGTTTCTTTGTGAAGTGGGAACATTTCTGTATCCTGATTGTGGTGATGTTTATTCAAATGCCCCTGATAGGGGCTTCTCTGGTTGCGCAGTGGTTAAGAATCCACCTGCCAATGCAAGGGACACGGGTTCGAGCCCTGGTCCGGGAAGATCCCACATGCCACGGAGCAACTAATCCCGTGCACCACAACTGCTGAGCCTGCACTCTAGAGCCCACAAGCCACACTACTGACGCCCACGAGCCACAACTACTGAAGCCCGCATGCCTAGAGCCCGTGCTCCGCAACAAGACAAGCCACTGCAATGAGAAGCCCATGCACCGCAACGAAGAGTAACCCCCACTAGCCACAACTAGAGAAAGCCTGCGTGCAGCAACGAAGACCCAGTGCAGCTAAAAATAATAAATAAATAATAAATTTATTTTTTAAAAAAACCTGATAGAACTATACAACAAAGAGTGCATGTAAAAGCTGGCAAAGTCCAAATAAGTTCTGTAACTAAGTTAATAAAATCGTACAAAAATCAGTTTCCTTGATTTACCAGTATGCTATGACTATGTAAGATATTATCATTGGGTAAAGCTGAGTAGAGTACACAGGAAATTTCTGTGCTATTTTTGCAAGGTCTTTTGAGTGCAAACTTTTCAAAATCAAAAGTTATAATGAAAATTGAAACTCACTAGATCCACCTCACAGTCGTGGATCGGGGATTTCACAGGGCACGAACACCAGGAGGCAAGGGTTACTGGAGGCCATCTAGGGCTACCACACTCCCTAACAAGCATCTTGCACGTTTGATGCCGTCTCAGCATCCGCTTCCAGGTAACTCGTCCTGTGATGACCATGGTAGGTCTAGGGGTGGCTTTCTTTGTATTTATCATGCTTGGGGTTCCTCAGCTTCTTGGACTTGTGTATCGACATCTTTCATCAATTTTGGAAAATATTTCTTTCCCTGTTTCCTCTCCTCTCCTTTCAGGACTCTAATTATACCTAAGTTAGACTTTTCGATAATATCCAACAGGTCTTGGATGCCTGGTTAGTTTTATCCATTCCTTTTACTCTTTGTGCTTCAGTTTGGAGCTTCAGTTTGGATAATTTCTATTGACCTGTCTTCAAATTCATGGTTCCTTTTACCACTCTGCCCAGACAGACTGAATTAATTCTTCCATTTCAATACTGTATTTTTCAGATCTCAATTTTCCAGTTGGTTCTTTCTAGTTCCCATTTTTTTGCTGAACTACACTATCTTTTCACCCACTTTTCTCCATCATTTCCTCTAAGTCCTTTAGCACATTTATGATTCATTATTTTTAAGTCCTTCTCTGCTGATTTCAACACATGAGTCATCTGTGGGTGTCCTTCTTGATTATGGGTCACCTTCTCCTGCTGCTTCATGTCTCAAAATTGATTTTGTATCCCAGACACTCTACAGTAGAGACAGAAAATGTTTCTCCCAGAAAGCGTTCACTATTTCCTCTGTCAGGCAACAAGGGTGAAGGGTGATCTCTTCCAATTAAACAGCATTAGGTCTGGGTTGATTCTTTAGTTTCACTTCACCTCTGGTTCAAAGGTGTTGATGGTGGGGTCAGGCCTCTGCATCCCACGGGACTTTGAGACACCGCAATGCTCAGAATGCCCAGTGCTGCTGTATACTTAACAGGAGCACCATGTGGGAAACTGGTGGGCCGGGAAGATGCACTCTACCCTTCAGGGCTCCTCCAGATTCCCTTTTACCATGCCAGCCAACACAAACACATCAAAAGTGTGCCTAGTTTGTCCTCATACCCGCAAAGTTTCCTTGCCCGTGACATACTGGCTCCTATGTCCCCAGACCCCAGAATTATTCCCGGGATAAAAGCAGCAGCCCAGTCTGCTTGCACTATAGTTTGTGGAAGAGAACTTACTTAAGAAAATTAACGTAAAGGGCTTAGCACACAGCCTGGCACACAGTAAGCAATTATTCATTTTCACTACTATTGATGGTGTCCCCATGTGAAATTATGAGTTCCTGGAAGAAAGATGTAGTTATTTATTTCTCTTGAACATTCTGTGGGCCCAACGCATTTCTGACAGTGGGTGAGAAGATGTGAACTGACTGTGTGTGTAAATGTTACGTAGGGAAGAGACAAGGAACACTATGATCCTTGTGAGAACATGCTGATGCCCAGGCCTCAGGAGTTCACAGAGAGGAAATTTCACCACCTGCCACACTGGGCCTTCTGGTGCCCATTGTATAGGAAAGAAGAACTGAGGTTCCACGGGTGGGTTTTAGAAGAGCAGTGAAGCACCAGGCCAAGGAAGATAATATGCTTACCTATAGCAAAGACAAATGACTTTTAGGAAAGGGGAGGAAAGCCTCAGCTTACCTGGGACAAGGATGCCAGGAGCACAGCAGCATCCCTTCTGTGTTCCCTTCGTGGGTCCTGAGGAGGCCACAGGACAGAAGAGTGAGGTGTATCAATACTACCCCAAAACTCTCACATATTAACCTAGAAATCCTCACACATCAGTTTGTGCGTCCCTGACATTCTCTAAAAAACGATAAATCAAAAATGTACCTAATAAATGTGGAATCTAGAAAAGTGGTACAGATGAGCCCATTTGCAGGGCAGGAACAGAGACGCAGACGTAGAGAATGAACATGAGGACGCAGAGGGGGAAGGGGAAGGTGGGAAGAAGTGGGAGATTAGGATTGACATATATACGCTGCCATGTGTAAAATAGATAGCTAGTGGGAACCTGCTGTATGGCACTGGGAGCTCAGCTTGGTGCTCGGTGATGACCTAGATGGATGGGATTGGGGGGAGGGAGGGAGGCACAAGAGGGAGGGGGTATATGTATACATACAGCTGATTCACTTCGCTGTACGGCAGAAACTAACACAACATTATAGAGCAATTATACTCCAATTTTAAAAAATGTATCTAAGACAATGAAGTAATAAATACACTTTTGTCTACTGGCTGGTCTCTCTATCAGGAAGTACCCACGTTAAAAGTCACAACATTAAGGTTGAAGCATGATTTTTCCATATTGTGAACTTAAGTTAATCCTAGTAGCAACCAAGAGCGACTGCAAGTTTCTGGAGCTCTTGGTGCGACACGCAAGTGTTCGCTCAACGTGGGAATGGTGGAGAGTCAGGTATAAAGCAGTATATGCCAACAGCTGGGAATAGGAAATGAATGGTTTCATCAACTATTACCAAAGAAAGTGATAAAATAACAGATTTTTTATTAAGAGAGATTTAGAAGAAGATAAAATAATCATAGCAGAACTTAAAATAGCCTTCCACACTGTATTTCTTCATTGGTCTTTCTACTCAAACAGCTGTTTGAATATCTTTTCTGATTCCAAAATTGCAAGCAAAGTTTCAAATGCCAGGATGAAATTTACTGCCCTCAGAGAACTGTAACAGCTCCACTTTCTATCACATAAGTTATGAAAGGTCTAAATGTCTCACCTTTTCACAGGATAGTCATGGAGGCAAGTATTCAGCGCAGAAGAAATTTCCCTTTGCTTGTGCAACATTTTTCTCATGAAAAGTTTTGTTTATAAAGCTATTTTGAGTACTGTTCAAACGGAGTGAATTAAAACAAAAATCACATGTCACTTTACCCCTGTGCATGTACAAAGGTTGGCAAGGCAAGGGTGGGGCACGTGGAGGCCGGAGGAGTGTAAACCGGTGAAGCATTTTCTGGAGTGCAATCTGTCAGCACTTGGTACTGTTGAACACACGTGTCCCATGACACAGCACTGCAGCTCCAGGCCGTTCCTGAAGAGACAAGGGTGCCCGTCGCAGCTTTACCTGGGAGCTGGAGGCTCCTTCCGGCCCATCACGGGGCAGGCGAGCTGGGCGGGGCAGGCGCCTACACAGGACAGCTGCACTGTGCACATGTAACGTCGCACTGAGATTGCACTGAGCGAGAGGTGCAAGGTCTGCAGCCCAGTAACGTGCACAGAGACCAAAAGCACACACACACAAGCAGGGCATGAAGGATATGCACATAACCTAAGACATGTTCTCAACGCTTTCGCTCAGGGGTCTAAGACGCTGCGGAGACATTAGGGTAGGGAATGGAGAAGAAAATAAAATAAAAATCAGGGAGGAGGCTGGCACGCCCAGATGATTGCCAAAGAAAGGGAAGAAAAGGAAATTTCAGTTTTCAAATCCAGAGTCCTAGCTTCTGAAAAAAATCAGAAGATTTACCAGCACTGGGCCGTCGCCACACGGCAACAATGCAAGGGTGCTACATAGCACGTCTGCTCTGCCATCCACTCTGTGCACCCAGGCCACCTCCCTCACTCCACACCACGAGTCCAGCCCTGCAGGCCCCTGGGGCCGCTGATGCTTGAGGACATGAGTTTTGATGCCACAAAGAAAAAAAGTGGTCCTATACAGGGTGGGACTGGGAACCAAACAGGTGTGGGGACTGAGAGAAAGGGAGAAATTGTAGATAAGATCTGGATTTCTGCCTTAATCAGGTGGGCAGGTGAGCTGCTGCTGAGACAGTGGGTGCTGACACGGGGCAAGTTTCAGATGAAGAGCTTAAGTGCCATTTTGGTTACATTAGGTTTTAGGTGCCCGTTAAGGATCCTCAGAGCGCTGAGAATTCTGCTCTAAAGAGAGTCAATTAGACAGGGTTTCTTCTGGGGCCAAGAGAGGAGTTTAACTCTCCTCATGCTGAGGAAACCCCATTGTGCAGATGCAACCTCTGTCCAGCTACGCCAGGCTGGGCACATCTATACTTGGGTGAAAAACTCACTGCCCAAGTGTCCCATAGGGTTCTGGATTTGCAGGATCAGAGCCTCCTGGGGGCACACAGCACTCCAGGTGCAGAAGGGGCCTGGAGGTTGAAGTGCACGGTGAGGAGTGTGGTGTAGGTGCTGAGGAAAAATGCCCGGGAGGAAGCTCCTACTTATGTGAGCCACGATGGCCCTTCCCAGGGCGCAGAAGCATGACGTTTAGTCGAGGGCACTGGATCCCAAGCAAGTCAAAGGAAGCAGATGCCACCAAGCCTCTGAGGTGGGGTCGTCCTGCCCAGTGGAACCCTCAACCCCCAGTCAAGATCTCCCTGGACCAGGATATTGAGAACTTCTCAGAGCACCACAAAGTTTGTAAAAAGAGAAGACATTGCCCCACCCAGAATCCGAGCAGGAACCTGTAGGTGTGATGTAGGGAAGCTCAGAGAACTGGGACCACAAGATCTCTGCCTAAGAGAGGGGTGCCGCCTCCAGGAGCGCGGTCACAAGGTAAGTGTGTGTCTGACTCTAGCCTGGGGCCCACGCAGCCTGAATGCTTGGCAGACATGTGAGTGGAGGGTCTAGTGACGATGGGGCAGATGGGCAGAGAGTCCGAGCTAGTGGTGCGGATTGGGAGATGTGCACAGAGGTTCTCACTGAGGCTGGGTTCCAAGTGAGACCATCCAGAGAGGGTGCCGGGAGAGAAGAGGGTAGAGCACAGGACACAGACATTGGCAGGAAGAGAGAGAAGGGCCTCAGAGGAGCGGCAGCCAGGCAGCCAGAGGGAGCCAGAGGCCAAGGGCAGAGGACATTTCAGGAAGGAATTGGTGGTCCCGTGAGCAAAGACAAATCCAAATGACTGGCAGAAAACCACACAACTTATCTCATTAAAAAATTGGGGGCTAACGGGGTTTCCCTGGTGGCGCAATGGTTAAGAATCCGCCTGCCAACGCAGGAGACACGGGTTCGAGCCCTGGTCCGGGAAGATCCCACATGCCTTGGAGCAACTAAGCCCGTGCGCCACAACTACTGAGCCTGCGCTCTAGAGCCCGCGAACCACAACTACTGAAGCCCACGTGCCTAGAACCCATGCTCCACAACAAGAGAAGCCACTGCAACGAGAAGCCCGCGCACCGCAATGAAAAGTAGTCCCAGCTCGCGGCAACTAGAGAAAGTCCGCGCACAGCAACGAAGACCCAAAAATAAAATAAATAAATTAAAACAAAAATTTGCAAGTATTACATCATTTTTTAAGGGGCGGCTAATACTCCTAATACATAAAGAGCTTTTAAAAATCGAAAATAAAAAAACTTAAAGCCCTTTAAAAAAAACTAGGCAAAATACACAGACAGTCTGTTCCCAGAAAAGACAGCGAACAGCCCGTGAGCATAGAGAAAGATGCTCGATTCCACTAATAATAGAGAAATGCCCTTGAACATAGGAAAAGACGCTCGATTCCACTAATAATAGAGAAATGCCCGTGAACATAAAGACACTTGATTCCACTAATAAAAGAGAAATGCCCTTGAACATAGAGAAAGATGCTTGATTTCACCAATAATAGAGAAATGCAAATCACATTACACTGACATCATGAATTAGTTCTCGTCTATCGAGGCGAAAAAAATCCGGAATTCTGACGAAATGCTCCGCTGGAGAAGCTGTGGAAGAATATGGGCAAAGAGCGTGTTACCAGCTTCAGAGGCAGGGTCTGGGGAACGGGCGGCAGGTGCCACGTCCGGTGGCAAAGCTGAAAGAAGCAGCCCCTGGAGCAGCCCAGGAAGCCGGCCAAGGGGGTGATGAGGAAGGTGAGGCATTCCCGCAGAAACAGGAGGATGGGCAGAGGGAACGCCAGGGGCTAAAAGGGAAGCCGCGGGGAAGGGCCCCTGCCACGGGGGGAATTCAGAAATCTGGCCAAAAAAATAAGCTTTTCCTTCTGCCCGAGGCAATGATGATCCTTAGCCCCACTCTTGCGTAAACATCTGGATTCCCTGCCATAACATCTGTTGCCACCTACAGCTAGAATAAAGTGTTGTGTCAAAACCTATTGTACATTTAAGAAACATACAGTGGCTCATCTTTTCTTTAGTTCTTCACAGCCATTTCTACCTCATCTGTGAGATCAGAGTAAACCCAGCCCAGAATGTGTGTTCTTCGGGTTCTGTTCTATCCTGAATTCTGTTCCACCTGGAATTAAACCAACTCATTTCAAATGGAAAAAAAACAAAGAGTATGTTATCAATGAGAAGAATTTGATTCCATCTAACAAAGTTATGGGTACATTGCCCTTTGACCTGGCAATCCCACTTCTAGGAATCTATCCTGAAGGTACACCTCCACAAGTCAAAATGTTATATGCCTGAGGTCTTCACCTAAAGCAATATTTGTAAAAGCAAAATATTAGAAACAACCCAAATGTCTCTCAGCAGGGAACTGGCTGAATAAACTGCAGTGCATCTGCATATGCAGAACTATGCACATAAAGAGCAGGAGGGGTGACTTCCCCGGCGGCGCAGTGGGTAACACTCCGCAGTCCCAATGCAGGTGGCCTGGGTTCGATCCCTGAAGAGGGAACTAGATCCCACATGCATGCCGCAACTAAGAGTTTGCATGCCACAATTAAGGAACCCACGTGCCGCAACTAAGAAGCCCTGGAGCCGCAACTAAAGAGCCCATGTACTGCAACTAAGATCCGGCACAACCAAATAAATAATGTTTTTTTGGTTAAAAAGGCAAGAGGAGGGTCCCCATGTGGAAGAGTGGAGGGCTCCCCAAGACACAAGCAGGGCGCTGGGCAGCCCACACAGTGTCTATCGTCTGCGAAAAAAGAAAGTGAATGAGAAGGTCCGCGTGGGCCTTTGCATAGTTTGCTTCCAAATCAGGGCTCGCCAGAAACCCACAACGCGCTGTGTTCGGGGAGGAGGCAGGTAGGGAACCAAGATTTCCAGGTCTTGCTGTTGGTCTGAGCTGTGAACCATGTAAGCAACGAGAAAACTGAACAAGACAGCAGTAGCTGCTTAGAGACTTTGGAAAATGGGCGCGGCAGGGCTGTAATCCCCGAGAGAAGGGAAATAAAACTGGAGCCCTAAAGCCGCCGCAGCCCCCTTCCCGGCCCTGGCCTCTGCTTGGGCCTCCCTTGCCCTGATCACCCAGACCTGCGGGGCATGGGGCGAGGGCATTCCCTGCATCTTCACCAAGAAATCGAGTGTCTAGCACATTTAACTTAAAAAAAAAAAAGGTGTCTCTCAAATTTAATTGAGAGGCCAGGATACAATACATCAAATCAAGATAACCAGAAATACACACATGCCAAAGCAAAGCCAGTTTAAAGAGCGTAGCAGTTTAGTCAAAACTATAGAAATCTGTCTGCCTGGGAAAATAAATAATATGTAAGCAAAAGGGAAAAAAACCAAGTTTTATCTAGGAGAAACCTCACAGCGAAGAGCTAACTCCTGTCACTAGTCAGCAGGCCCTGGACAACGAACCTCTTGTGGAAAGTGTGGCCCTGGGGGGTCACTCACAGGTCAGATCTCTGAACTTAGCTCCCACCACAGAACACTTCGGTCCTGTTTTTCTAGTCAGGAGCCACTATGATCTTAAAGTGCCTTATCTTAACAAGGAGATGCTAGATCAAAGAGGCTGAGCCCAGAGGCTCCATCCTGCAGCCCCGCCTTCAGGGCACCCCACGGATTTCACTGTCGTCAGGAATCCATGGGAAAGGTCTCTTTGGAACCAAGGTTCCGAGAGTAGAAACAATCAAGATGTTCAAGAGGGGCCATTGTGAAAGGAATCGATGAGAGTTATCTCCAGAGCACTGCTTGCAGTTACTGAACAGTGTGGTTTTAATGGAATTCATTAACTCATCTTCCATGAATAAAATGGTCAGATTGCAGGAAATCTCAAAACATTGCACTTAGTTGGCTTTTACACTGTCTTTTAGTTCAAAGCAGCAGACTGACTTGTCAAGGTAGGTTTCATAAATAACTTCATGGAAATTCTTTCCTTTCTGACACGTTGACAGGGCCAGGTGTCAGTACGTTCGGGGGGGGATCCTGGAGGCTGGCAGCGGGAGGGACCTGGCGGAGGGCAAGGCCAGGCTAGGAAGGCAGGGCAGGCGGTCCACACGGCCTCAGTGCCCAGCCGGGCATCAGGATCCCAGGTGGGACACCTGGCCCTCAATGCAGCAAGAGGTAAGAACAGATCAGGTTGATGTGGCCTGGGGGCCCCTCTATGGCTGCAGGCTGAGGGCAACGGGCAACCTGAAAGCCCACAGTGCCCAGGGCAGGAGGCACGGCCACACGTGGCGGTCGAGCAGTTGAACTGTGGCTCCTTCAAAGTGAGAGCCTGTGAATGTGTAATAGGGAAGAACAAATCTGACTCCATATTGGATCTGTTTCTTTTACTTTAACCTTTGTATTTCTATTGTTTTTGCTGCAAGTTAATCACTAAAGGCATGTTGCCTATAACCTTAAAGCATACAAAATGGCCCCTTTCGGGAAACCCTGCTTCCCATGCCCGAGCATTAAGCTAAAACACCTTCATTTAGCTCACAGGAATATCTTGACCAGGCCCACATGTGAATGGCTGCAAGAACAAAGAATTTAACACACCCCCTCCGGGGTCTGGCCGGCACCAAGAAGACATGTGCAAGGACCATACCTCCTCCCACCCCTCCCCTCTTCGTAGCATAAAAGAAACTAACATCCAACTCTAGGCAAGACATTTCTTTAGGATGTCACTGTCTTCTCGGTCTGCTTGCTTTCCAAGTAAAGTCGCTGCTCTTTGTGCCACAACACCTGTCTCTCGATTGGTTGGCCTGCCGTGTGGTGAGGTGAGCGGTACGAGCTTGGACTCGGAGGAACTGAGGAACACATGGATTCATAAGCCCAGTGCAGAAAAAAACACAAAATATCTCAGTAATTTCAACCCTGATCAGTAAGGAGTTATAGTACAATGTTTTCTCCATGTTGAGTTACACGAAAATATATTATTAAAATATATTTCATCTGTTTATGTTTACCTCTGTTCACCTTTTTATATGCAGCTAGCGGAAGCTTTCAGATGCCAGCCTGCTTCCTATTCCCTTTCTAGGCCCTCGCCCAGGGATGGGGGCCCGGCTCCCCTCGCAGGAGTTCAGCACAGTTGCCGGCTTGGAGCTGGGCTGGGATCTTGTGCACCAAAGGCAGTGTATGGACCAGTATCGATCATTCTGGTGGACAAGAGAAATGGTCTACGGGCACCGACCAGAAAGTGCTGGACGCAACAGGAGTGAGGCCCTAACAGCTTGCTTCCCATCACACCCCTGCAGTGAGGAAACCGGGGGGACGTAGGGCACCCCACCCCGTCCTGCAGTGAGGACACTGGGAGGACACAGGACACCCCCCAGCATCCTGTAGTGAGGACAGTCGCGGGGGTGCCTCTTGGGCTTCTCAGCCCCATGGGCCTAGAGTGTCTCTCTGGCAGCTTTTTCCATTCCCGTGGCCATGTTCCCGGAGCACCCGCTTTGCTTGATAAGGAACTCACAATACTATTTTCATACTAGAGGAATTGCACTGCGCGTTGTCCTAGGTTTAATGCCAGGTTCCCATGGATTCCAGCATCAAGCTCGGGCCCCTCTGCAGCCCTGCAGGCAGAGTGCGCTGAGCGCGCCAATGGCAGGTCTTCTCCAGTGTGTTCCTGACGTCACTCTGCAGCCAGCCCTGCCTCTCGCCTGCACCGACTGCCCTTGCTCTAGTCCCTCACTCAGAAGACGGTGCCAGCTGGCTTCCCTGAGCTCAGCAGACTTACCGGAGGTGCTGCTTGAAGGCCCTCTTTCCACCGTACGTCCCTCCTCTGTAGGCTCTTGGGGTATGGGGACGGGGAGGGGGACAGGTGCTGCCCTGCCGGAGCAAAGCCCTAGTGGGGAAGGCGGACAACTGAGTTATAACATGCAAAGTTACACTGGGAACAGCAGCAGCTGCAGAGAGAGCCTTCCGGAGGGACCCAGTGATTCGCAAAAGGAGGCTGAAGCTGATACCTGCGGATGAGCAGGACTTGGGTGGGGCATGGTGGGGAGAGAGCCGTCCCGATGGTGGGAACAGCATGGGGAACAGCATGTGTGGAGTCCCTATGGGCACAGCTGGCCTGCCGGCCATTGCTGTCCTCATTGCAGGACGGGGTGGGGTGTCCTGCCGGCTCTGTGAGCCCCTCCCCCTCACTCTCCACCCAAGGCAGCTCAGACCGAGCTCCGTGGCAGTCAGCAAGCTTCTGTAGCAGGAAGAGGCAGGCTGCGACGCCTCCCGCAGCACCTCAGAGCCCTGCCATGTCCTTGAAGCCCAGAGCTGGTTGGCGCTCGGTGTCTGGGCCTGCAGCTTCTGAGCCCACGCCATGCTTTGCGTGCACGTGGGTCCTCCTGTCCTCTCGTGTGGCCCTGCTCTGAACAAACTCCCACTCCAGGGAGCGAGGAACATGTCCATTTGTGCTCTGGTGCGTCAGCGGGGCTGGTGTGAGCACACCGCTCCCTGAGTCTCCCACTGAGTGCCCTGGAGACAGGTGTGCAGGTTTACAGCAGGTGGATTTCATACTGTTTGGTTTTGACTCTTTCTGAAATGAAAATAATTTTAATTTATATGCTCCAAGATGCACTGCTAGTGACCAAGGCGGGTAGCTACTATTTTTTTCTTGGAAGAATCAGCAAATGAATGTGTTAGAAACTTTTAACATGTTAAAAATGCTTTATCTCAGTGGTCTTAGAATTCTAATCGTTATTGAAATTTCAAATGCCAATAGTTTGAGGAAAAAACATGTAAACACGGCAGCAAAACTTTTAAACAAATGCAGCTCTTTTCTTGTTGTACTTTAGTAAAACTTTCAGCTGCTTCACACAGGCACTTGTTGATCATCCTTGCTTTCCTACTTTGTCCACAGCAAGCAATTGTTTAAGTGTTTCTGGAAAAGAAGAATCAGGTACTCAGGACATGGGGATTTCCCCTCAGGGCTGTGTGGACAGGGCTGCCAGGGAGACAAACGCTCTCCCCTCACAGCCAGCGGCCAGCATGCTTGGTGACCCGTGAACAGGGTCGGCAGCTGGCCCCTTGTCGAGGGCACATGGGCTCAAAAGGAAAGTCCCGTGCTGGGTCCAAGAAGAGTCCATCTTTGTGCCGCTGTGTCCCTGAGTGGCCGTCACATCCGTTTGGCAGGGCTGCTCTGTGATGTTTGGTGACCGTGGACATATTTCCCGTTATCATATTCTTTGCTATAATCTATTGGAACAACAAGGGATTGAAACAAAACGAAATGAATTTTCCACTTTTTAAATGTAAGTGAGGTCTGTAAAACGAAAACTATGAAAAGTTTAAATGTTCTACAAACAAGCTATTGAAGAGTTCACAACAAATCTGGGTCACTGAACATGTTCAAAATGTCTATCTAAGACTTCTAAATGAACAAACAACAGAACCTAAAAGCTCAAACACTAAAAGCTAACGGCAGCTGTGGCCACAGCCTGCCAGGGCTGGAGCCCTGTCACCCATCCCACACCCGGACACTTCCTATTTCCTGCTGTGGACAGCCAGCAGATAGCCACGGGCCTCCCCCCAGGGCCGCCCAAGGCCACACTGGCCGGGTCCCCAGCCCCTCCCCGACTCTCTTCTGGGTCACACTGGCTCTTGGCAGGCTCGGAACGCACTGCGCTCATCCTGCCTCGGGGACACCCTGCCGGCTGCTCTTTCTGCGAGGTGGGCCTGGCCTCTGACCTCTGGGCGGTGAGCCGCTCTCTCCCTTCAGCCTGACGTGGACCCCAGCCCCACTCCCTCCTGTCTCCTCCTGGTGCTCTCACAACTTGTTTAGTCCTTTCTTTGGTTGGGGCCTCTCTCTCACTGGGACTGGAGGCCTCTGAGGGCAGGGCTTGCATCTGCCTGTGACCAACTCAGAACCCAAAGAAGAGCAGGTGCACAGGAGAGGCGACTGGGCCCACAAGCGCCTCCCTCGTCTCCTTGCTGCTTCCCTGGAAGGCAGACCTCATGGCCCCCACACCCACTCCCCAAGTACACTTCCCCTCTGTCTACCACTCTCTGCATTTCCTTTACCTTGGGAAATAAGGGGTGAAAAATTCACAGCACAGATGGGGCGAGCCGCCCGACGCAGAGGAGCCCTGGGGCCAGGAAGGAAGGGAGGCTGGGAAGAAGCCAGGTGGGTGTGACGGAGCCTACAGGGGGCGGGAGGTCCATGTGGGAAGGCACAAAGAACTGAACCGGGATGGCGCTGGCATCACCACGGTTTGCTGAGGTCTGCGTTGCCCTTGGTCAGTGCACACAGCTGCTCCGAGGAGTGCACCCAAGCTGGCCGCACAGGGTTTCCTCTGGCCTGAGGGTGGAGCTGTCATTGCAGGGAACTTCCACCACACCCCATACGTGTGCAGCCTCCCTCAAGGGGCTCCCTGGGCAGGAGCCCCGCACCGATGAGGGTGGCACGGGCTGCTCCTTTATGGAAGTCTCGTTTGATACACTCCCCACCCATCCTCTGCCTTCCCAAGACACACACCTGTTTCACATAAAATTGGTGTCTGTGGCCAGTATATTTCCCAAGATAATTTCTGATTACAGCTTAAAATGAAAGCCATAGCAAATGCAGACTAGAATAGAATTTTAAAGTTGAAAAGCAATTTGATCCGTAGCCCAGCCCTCGGCAGCTCCCATAGCAGAAACCCCAGACAGTGCAGCTCTCAATGAGCCTGGGGGTTCCTCATGCAACATCCCACACAGAGAAAAAGCAGATCTGGGCAGACGCTAGCACTGGATGCTCCTGGAATAAAACCTTGTGTGTCACTCCACGCACAATTTATGCTTTTAACCGCATGGGCGTGTGTTGGTAGCAGTCCCAGAGCATTACGGGTATTTCTAGGGTTACCTAAATGACACCATACCGTTCTGATCCTTTTGTAATTTGGTGTCTGTTTTACTCAACATTGCTTTTGAGGCTTCTCTGTGTTCATTCACTGTATGCGCTGTATTCCGCTGCACACAGGTCACAATTCGCTTTTCCATTCTCACGTTGATGCACTTAGGATGCCTCTGACCCTGAGCCCTTGTGGTGCTGGGTGAGGACTTGTGACTCCACTGCCCTCGCAGGCGTGAGCCTTGAGGCGATCTGCTGACGTGAATTCACTGCCACATCCGCCAACACTGAGCAAACAAAACACCTGGGGTTTTTTAATCTCAGTATTAAAAAATATGAAATATTTTAGCTTTATATTACATTTTAGAAAAAATATTTTTAACTTTAAATATTTTTAGGCCTTCAGTATTTTGCCAAATGACAGGTATGAAATGAAAGCTTGTTTACACTTGCATTTTCCTAATTACTAGAAAGAGTGAACATTTTTTGTTTCTTGAGCATTAGGGTTTAATGCCAACTTCAAGACTGACATTTTGAAATGCCAATTCATAATTTGCCGATTTTCCCATTATAAGTTTTCAGGAGCCCCTTATGTATTCTGTACTCTGATCACTAGTTGGCTATGACAGTTTCAAACACCTCCCATTTTATGGCTCACCTTTTAAATTTATCACCCAGCAGTATGAAATTTTAATGTAGTCAAATACATCAATCATTTTATTCATTGTCTGAGCTTTGTGCCTCATCATTTATTAAATACTTCCCTATTCCAAGTTTATAATGTTCTTCTTTTCTTTTTTAAGCTTTTGCTTCTCATATTTAGTTCTTCAGTTTATTTGCAATTTATTTTTACTGAGGTAAAATGCACATAACATAAAATTCACCATTTTAACCATTTTAAAGTGTACAATTCAGTGACATTTAGTACATTCAGAATGTCACACAACCATCACCACTCTCTAGCTCCAGAACATTTTCATCTCCCAAAAAGGAAACCTCATACCCATTTAGCAGTCGCTCCCCATCAGGCCCTCTCACCAGCCCCTGGCAAACAACCATTTGCTTTGGCTTTATTCGCTCTGCATGTCTCACACAAATAGAATCATACAATGTATGGCTTTTGTGCCTGCTTCTTTGAGTTAGCAAAATGTTTTTAAGGCTCATCCACGTTGTAGGGTGCATTCGAACTTCATTCCCTTCTACGGCTGAATAATAGTCCATTGTATGAATGGACCACATTTTGTTTACCATTCGTCTATGAACGACGGACTTTGGATTTTTTCCACCTTCTGGCTATTGTGAACAGGGCTGCTATGAACATCTGTGTACACATTTTTGTGTGACCTTATATTTCCATTTCTCTTGGGCATATACTCAGGAATGGAATTGCCGTGTTACATAGTGACTCTGTGTTTAACTTTTTGAGGAAATACCAGACTGTTTTCCATGCAGGCTGAACCACTTCACATTTCAAGGGCCGTGTACACTGATTCGAATTTCTCCACATCCTCAGCTACACTTATTATTCCCCCCTTTTTTATAGTCACCCCAGTGGGTGTGAAGTGGTATCTCATTATGGTTTTGATCTACATTTCCCTAATGACTGATGAGGCTGAACACCTTACCATGTACTTGTTGACCATCTGTATATCTTCTTTGGAGAAATGTCTATTTAAGTCCTTTGCACATTGTAAATGGGTCATTTGTCCCTGTTGTTTTTAGGAGCTCCTTATATATTCTGGATATTAATAATTTATAGAATACATAATTCACAAATATTTTCTCCCATTCTGTGAGTTGTCTTTTCACTTTCTTGACAATGTCCTTTGATGGACAAAAGTTCTTAATTTTGATGAAGTCCAATTTATATATTTTTTTCTTCTGTTGCTTGTGCTTTTGGTGTCAGTTTAAGAAACCACCACCAAATCCAAGGCCATTCAGATTTATCCCTGTATTTTTCTAAGAATTATACATGTATAACTGATTCACTTTGTTATAAAGCAGAAACTAACACACCATTGTAAAGCAATTATACTCCAATAAAGATGTAAAAAAAAAAAAGAATTTTATACCTTTAGTTCTTACATTTAGGTTTTTTGACCCATTTTTTTTCTTTCTTTCTTTCTTTTCTTTTTTTTTTTTTTTGGCCTCTTGGCTTATAGGATCTTAGTTCCCCGACCAGGGGTCGAATCCGGGCCCCGGCAGTAAATATGCCAACTCCTAACCACTGGACCGCCAGGGGATTCCCCCTTGACCCATTTTTTAGTTAATTTTTGTATATGGTACGAGATAAGGGCCCAAATTTATTATTTGGCATGTGTATATCCAATCTTCCCAGCATCACTTGTTGAAAAGACTGTCCTTACCCCACTAAATGTTCTTGGCACACTTGTTGAAAATTATTAGACCATATATGTAAGAGTTTATTTCTAGGCTCTCTGTTCTGTTCCATTGGTCTATATGTCTGTCCTTATGCCAGACATAGTAGTAAGTTTCAATAGTAAGTTTGTAGTAAGTTTCAAATTCAGGTTCTGTGAGTCTTCCAACTTTTTCTGTTTTTCAAGATTGTTTTTGCTATCAGTAGCCACTTGCATTTCCATGTGGATTTGAGGATCAGAGTTTCCATTTCTGTGAAAAAGCCTGCTGGAATTTTGATAGGAATTGTCTTGAATCTGTAGATCATTTTTGGGTAGTATTGACGTCTTGATGATGTTAACTCTTCCTATCCACGAACAACTGATGTCTTTCCATTTATTTAGGTCATCGTTAATTTCTTTCAGCAATGTTTTGTAGTTTTCAGCATACAACTCTTTCATCTCCTTGATTAGATATATTCCTAAGTATTTAATTCTTTTAGATGCTATATTAGTGGAATTAGTTTTTAAATTTCTCTTTTGGATTTTTCATTGATGGTGTACAGAAACACAGCTGATTCGTGTGTTGATTTTGTACCCTGCAACTTCGCTGAATTGTCTATTAGTTGTGGATTCTTTAGCCTTTTCTATATATATAGGATCATGTCACTGTGAATACAGACAATTTACCTCTTCCTTTCCAGTCTGAATGCCTTTTATTTCTTTTTGCTATCTGTAACAGCTCTTTCTGTTCTCTGTACTGGCTAGAAGTTCCAGTACAATGTTGAATAGAAGTACTAAAAGCATGCATCCTTGTCTGAGTCCTGATCTTATTAAGGAGCGAGCTTTCAGCCTTTCACCATTGTGTGTGTTGTTAACTGTGGGTTTTCCGTAAATACTGCTTAATCTGTTGAAGAATTTTCTCTCTAATCCTAGTTTTCTGAGAGCTTTTATCGTGAAAAGATGTTGGAATTTTTAAAATGCCTTTTCTGCATCAATCGAAATGATCCTTTTTTTCCCTTTGTTCTGTGAATGTGATGCGTTTCATTGATTGATTTTCTTAGGTTGAACCACCCTTGTATTCCTGGGATAAATTTCATTTGTTCATGGTGAATAATCTTTCTAATATACTATTGGATTCTATTTGCTACAATTTTATTGATCTTTTTGCATTTTTATTCATCAGAGATATTGGCCTGCAGGTTTCTTTTCTTGTTATGCTTTGGCTGCAGAGAATGAGCTGGGAAATATCCCCTCCTCTTCGGTTTTTTGGAAGAGTTTCAGAAGGAGGACCATCTGCTCTTGTGACGTCATGTTGCTCAGCTCAGCCCTGGTCCCTCTGCCCTTCTGTCTGCACATTTAGTTCCCTCATCTCTAAACATGCCTATGTGTGGATACTTCCAGATCTGATTTCCAACCTGACCTCCCCTCTCAGTGCCAAACTCACACAGCAATCCGTCCACTCAACACGTCTAACAGCATCTCAGTGTTAATGTGTCTTCTCCTCCCAAATCTGCTTCTCCCCCAGTCTCTCCCATCTCAGTAAATGGTATCACCTTCCACCTGCTGATCAGGCCCCAAATCCCTGAGCTGCTGTCTTGGTGCTGATTCTTAACTGCAGACAGCAGAATCCACTGTAGCTAATTTAAGCAGTACGGAAGATATCAGGTGGGATAAACAAGGTCCTACTGTACAGCACAGGGAACGTTCAATATCCTCAGATAAACCATCATGGAAAAGCATATGAAAAAGAATCACTTTGCTGTACAGCAGAAATTAACACAACATTGTAAATTAACGATATTTCCATTAAAAAAAAGAACATATCAGGTGGACTATACCATCTCTGAGAGGGTCAGGGAACCAGGAATAGCCAGAAACGTCAGCAACCTGGAGGAACTACGGATAATGCTATAGGATTGTGTTAGGAAAATCCCCACTGCCCTGTTCCCTTCTGCTCGACAACAGTGCTGCCAGGGACAAGACATGAACTGCCCCAGAGGAACCAATCACCTCCACTGCCAATCTGCTGAGACAGCCACTACTCCCGTGGCTCCTCTCACGTCTTATGTGGTGCACGGAAAAGCAAAAACAGGCACATCTGTAATGTCTGGGGCATGTGGTTTGGCGGTCTCCAGGGGAGCATGTGAAGCGTTTCGCAGAGGCCACGATCAGCTAATTCTCTGCCTGCCACCTTCCTCCTCAGCTTCTTTCTCCCTCACTCCCCAGAGCCAGAGATGGGTCACTCCTCTCAGCTCTCTCTGCCTTTACATAGATCCTGCTTTGACCATTTTTCACAACCTCTGGCATTCCTACCTTAAGCCAGCTCCCATCGCTCTCACCAGGATCCTGGCAGTGGGGCTTCCTGACCGTTCTTCCTGCCTCAGGCAGCTGTGGTGTCCACACTGCAGCCAGGTGAGATGTTTGGAATGTATCCGATAATGTTGCTTCCTCTCCAAACTCTCTCCACGGTGGTTTCCCACAACACTCAGAATAAAACAAAACTCATCACTAGGACTTACTCATCCCTTCAGCCTTTCCAGCCTTGTCTCCTCCGCATATGCGTGCCCTCATTCACCGTGCTCCTGGGTACACCGGCTTTCCTGCTGTCCCTCAAGCACACCAGATCTATTCCGGCCTCAGGGCCTTTACACAGGTGGCTCCTTCTGCCTGGAAATCACAAGCAGCTCCCTCCCTCCCTTTCTTCTGGTCCCTGAACAGTCTTCTCTGGCTTGACCATCTGCCTTATTCAGAGGTATTCTCTGTTCATTGGTTTATTGTCTCTCTCCATTGGAATGTCAGATCCCCAAGGGGCCTGACAGGTGCCATGCAGTGACTGGCCAGAAGTAGGTGACCAATAAATACCTTCTGAATAAACTGAGCCATTTCAATAGTCCCAGTTTTGGGGAAAACTTCTTAGAAGACATCCCTGACTCTATGGATACACAGCAAAGAAAGAATCAGATCCTTAGAAATTGCGGCTGGAGACGGCGCATGAGGACTCCTGGGCTTTCCCAGTGCAGGCCCAGCTTTGCCTAGATGCAACAGAGGCACAACCCCTATGGGCCCCAAAATCTCCGGTAAGAGTGAGATTCCAGAGCTGCACCCTAACCAGGCATCCAGGCCACTGCTGTCCTCCCCTGACGTCAGCTCCCGGATCCTGGAGGCGCTGAACAGGGACAATGTCCCCTGTTCTGGAGGCATGCCAACATAGCCCAGTTCTGGCCTGGCAGGTGCTTTGGGACCACAGAGATTTATGCAGCGCCTGTTTATGTCGAGGTTTATGTGGCTCCTGTTTCTGCAGTGTCATGGGCAGGTAAGGGGTGAGCAGAGGATGGGGCAGGGGGCCTCAGGGAGGTGCAGACAATGAGTAACACCCCAGCACTGAGACGGGGCTGAGTCTGCTTGGGCCCAGCGGGAAGGGCTGGAGGTTCCAGGAAGCAGAACAGAGGAGCCACAGAGGAATTCAAAGAACCGGTACTGGGTGAGGGGGCAGAACTCATCCCGCCGCCCTCAGCTCCTTTCACTCTGTACCTGAAGCCATGCAGCTCCAGCACAACTGAACTTTATCTCTAAATGAGGGCGTTTGTCCGCAGTGGGGGCACTGAGTCAGTGTCCCTGTTTCTAGTCGGGACACAGTACAGGACAGGGTGGGGAGACACGCCCCCCCGCCGAGGGGACGGGTTCCTCTCAGAACCCGGCTGCATCCCCAGCACACAGCAAGTGCTCCTCAAGCCAGAGCCCTACAGTCGCCTAGCTACAAGGAAGGCGTCTGTCTCCCCGGGCTGGGGCTGGAGGTGGGGGTACTTTGTTTCTGTAGGTTCTCCAGAAACCCAGGCATTCC
Source organism: Orcinus orca (assembly GCF_937001465.1). Taxonomy (NCBI): domain Eukaryota; kingdom Metazoa; phylum Chordata; class Mammalia; order Artiodactyla; family Delphinidae; genus Orcinus; species Orcinus orca. The sequence continues at coordinate 185,083,501 of NC_064561.1, read as the reverse complement.
AGTTGCAAAGCCAGTGAGAGCCTGTTCAACTGTCCGCGCGCCCGACTCCCCAAGGAGGGGAACGTGGCCTCTCGCTGAGGCCCAGAGGCTCACGAGTTCTGTTTACCCGTCAGAGAGTGTCCCATAAGCCAGGGAGCTCGCTTGGCGGGAAGAGAAGGCCGGTCCTTCCACACCGGCGGAAATCGGTCCGCTCCACCTACACCAGTGGAAATCAGGGTCCAGTTATCTTCACTAGTCTGTCTACACCGTTGCATGTCAGGTGTGAATCTATCTACACTGGGGGAAATCAAAATCCAATAGCGTTCACCAGCAGAAATCAGAGTCCAGTCTGTCTACACCCACGGAAACCGGGTGCAGCGCCACTGCCACTGGTCTGCGAACAAAATGGTAGGTCCCCAGGCTCTGCGAGAATAAAAGTCACAAAGAATTCCGCCCCCGCCCCTGCTCGGGGAGGGAGGAGCTCGCCCCCAGCCTTCCGCCCCTGCGGGGTCTTCTCCCAGGTGAGGGTGCGGCCCGAGGCACCTACAAGGCCGCCCACACCCCCGGGCTGAGACGCCCCCAACCTGCCTCGCCCAGCAGCCTCCGGGGATGAGACCCCCTCCAACACCCAGTCCCGGAGCCCCCGGGAGTGAGACCCCCCCCCCAACCTTCTCCCCGGAGCCCCCAGGGGAGAGACGACCCCTCCTACCTCGGAGTCCCCGGGGATGAAAGCCGCCCCAGCCTTCGCCCCGGAGCCCCTGGGGGTGAAAGGCCCCTTCCCCCCGCCCCTGCCGCGGTCCCGGGCCCCGCCCCTCCGCCCCACGGGTGAGGCGGGCAGGGGGCGCTGCCGGGAGGGTCCGCCTCTTCCCGCCCCGTAGCCCCCGGCGTGAGACCCCCTCCAACCTTTGCCCCGGAAGTCCCAGTGGTGGGACCCCCTCCCACTTTCGCCCCGGAGCCCCCGGGGGAGAGGCGGCCCTCCCCGTCCCCACGCGGTCCCGGGCCCCGCCCCTCCGCCCCACGGGTGAGGCGGGCAGGGGGCGCGGCCGGGAGGGTCCGCCTCTTCCCGCCCCGTAGCCCCCGGGGTGGGACCCCCTCCCACTTTCGTGCCGGAGCCCCTGGGGGAGAGGCGCCCCTCCCCGTCCCCCGAGGCCCCAGGCCCCGCCCCCGCCCCACCTGTGAGGCGGGCAGGGGGCGCGGCCGGGAGGGTCCGCCCCTAGCCCGCCGCCTTCCCACGCCCCGCGGGCGGGCCTTCCGAGCGCTGTCCTCCCCGCGGCCGGGACAAAGGCGGCGCCACCATGGCCCTCAGCGCGGCGCTCGGCCGGGGCGACCGGGGCTCGGGCAACAAGGTAGGGGACGGCCGGCGGCTGTGGGGAGGGTCCTGAGGCCGCGGCTGCGGCGGCGGGAGGGAGCTTTCACTTTTTCCGGTCACTTAAACGAAGGGTTAGCAAACTTTTCCCTTAACCTCATGAATATTTATGAGAGAAGTATGCTTTTCAAGACAGATTTGCATTCCTGGGGTGTGAAGGGAGTGCAGGGGAGGGGGCTAGGACAAAAAGACGCTTGTGAAGTTGTCGCCAACAATGAGAATGTTCCTGAGTTATTCATTACCTCAAAACTGGTGGGACAAACCAATGAACTTTGTGCACGAAGACAAAGAACTTTTACTTAAAAAATCCAGGATAGACTTATATTGGAAAGGCAGTCGATTTAAATAATGAACATTGCCTAGTAAAGAAGACAGTGATTTCAGGTCTAGAATAGTGTGGTGGAAGCTGTCTTGTTTTCTTCCTGTGAACTGCAAAAAGTGCGTCGGGTCTGTCTTTCCCTTTTTCCTGTGAACTAGATTACAGAGTGTTTTGGTACAGTAATTACACTCTACTCCTGTTACCCAACAGCATTTTCACTTTAAAAGTTTAGCTGGTACTTTCAGGTGTCTAATTAAGACTTAAAACACATAATTTAAAAAATAAGTTGAAGGTAGCTGAAACTGCATAATTAACAACTGAGCATCAAGTCGGCTTCAGCGTCCTGAAAAGAGATTTCAAAGTGGACAGAAGTGAGGTTTGGCTTCCTGACCCTAACCCTCCAGCTCCCAGGCTCTCTGCATCAGGAGGAACTTCGGAGGCCACCGTTTGCTCTCAGTGGACACCTTCAAATTCTAAGATGTTTGCATTCCTAGTGGAGCCACATCCCTGTACTGGAGGGCTGGGCATCCCCCACAGAGATAATGCACCCACTTCTGCTTCTGAGGAGATGCCCTGTTTTGATCTCATAGTTTGGCATCCAGTCTGCAAACAGGAGCAGTGGTCTGGGTTGGGATCACAAGTGGACTTGCCCAGGTGGGCCACAGAGAACAGAGCCCTGACCTTTCCAGGGGACTGGGGGCTTGGGTGCAGGTGACCTGTGGTTTTATCCCGTTAGAGGGGCCCCTGTGTAGGTCTAGTCTGAAATCGCCTTTGTGAAATGTGGACCTTTGTGTCTGTAGTTCATGAGCTTGGTGGTGGTCTCACCTGAATACTTTATTACTTGTAAAGCATCCCAAAAATGCTGGTCTAAGGAAAGAAAGTCGGCCTGAATTTGCCCCGAGACTCTGAGATGTGTGTTCACAGGTTGTATCATCCAGGCAAACACAGGAGACCCCAGACTCCCAGATCACGGCATTCTTTTAATGAGAATCATTCAAGCCCAGTTCCCATGCCTCCTCCTTCCAAACAGAACTAATGTGTCCTCTCTTTGTGCTTGAACAAAAATCAAGTCACTTAGAGCCACCCAGCCCTAACAGCCATCCTCCAGGACAGGGTACCCATTCTACAAATGGTGGAAAGCCAGGCTTCCGCACTTGACCTGTGGCTCCCAGCCAGGAAGCGGCCTGGAAGCGGTGGCTTTCCTCTCCACACGGCTGTGCCCGGGGCAGTGGTGCCTCTGCTCTGTATTGATCCTCCTGCCCTGTCAGAACAGGGCTTCTGTGCCCTGCTCGCCTCGGGATTGCAGCTTCTTTACCTGCATCCCTCTGCCCCTTACAGGGCCTGGCACTCAGCAGGTGTGCAGCGGCCAGTGCTCACTGGTCCAGCCAAGAAAAATGATCCCAGAGAGACAGTTGGTCTGACCTAAGAGCCCAGCACACTTCCGAAGGGGTCAGGAGGGTGGTGGGACAGAGGGGTGGGCTGCAAGGTGGCAAGTCCTGCCCTGAACCTGTTGGTCCTGAGAAGCCTTGGGAATCTGGGATCCTGTGAGCAGAAGGCATCCCACAATTGCCATTTACCCTACAAGGGGGTCAAGGAGGGCAGGTGCCTTGGGAGTGGAGAAGAGGCTCTGGACCTCCACCTGGTGCCCAGAGAACAGGCCTGGGGTGTTGGATTGAATGTGCACCCATATCCACCCGCTGTTATCTGTCAGCCTTTGGGCCGGTGGTTCAGCCTCTTGGAGTTTCAGTCTGTTCACTTACAGGATAACCTGTGGCCACCCACCTCTTGGAGCACCATAGCGTCTAATTTTAAAGTGGATGAGTTGATGCTTCTTGAAAGGAAACCCAGGTCATCACCGAGCTGAATGTTCCTGAGTTGAAGGCTGTCTCTGTCCTGATATCTGGGACAACTTTCCAGGTGTCTCAGTTCAAACCTGGGCCCAAATTCTCAAAGACAGAGCTTTCAGATACTTTTAGACAAGTGTCCAACCTTACAGAACTTTCCCCAAAAGTGAGAAAATCAGGTTGTGGAAAACTCACTTTGTGGTGAGTTTATTTTATATGACTTTAAAACTACTTATGTTTCTGAGACCTAGGATAGGGATTAAATCTAATGCCAACAACAGTTTGGGACAGGAATTAATTTGAAGTTCTGCACTAAAACTGTGCAAGTCTGCCAGGTAATGAGTATGTGCACCTCCCCTGGCGAAGTCTCACCTGCCTGCAGCCCCCCAACGTGGGACCCCCAACCCTGGTACGCGTTAGCCTCAGAAAGCTCCCCTGGGTCATGTGCCGCAGCCCCCTCCACAGTCCCCCGCCCCACAACGATTTGAACTGACATCACCCTATCCTGACTACCCTCAGTAGCCTGCTCCCCCAGGCAGCACCGGCTTTATTTCATTCCCCGTATTTCCCTGGTGCCTGGAGTAGTGCATGGCACACAGTAGGTGCTCAACAAGTATTTGTCACAAGGTGGCAACTGTATCCCCTCCTCTGAAGCTCACTGTCACTCCCCTGCCCAGTCGCAACCTCACGGGGCTACACAGATGCAGGGCTTGCCCGGTGACCTGAGCTAACACGATTCCTGAGATTTTTAAGAATAAAGTAACGGCCTCAGAGGGAGCAGCCAGGTTACAGCTGATTCTGGGAAGCTTTACTTGCCTGAGTGCAATCTAGTAAAGCAGGTTCAAGGCAAGTACAGAGAACAGCTTGGCAATACCTGGTGTGACATAATGAATGAACTTTGCATGTAGTTTTTGAGGTGGAGATGATAGTGCACGGTGCAGAAGAGAAGAAATGCCTGAATGAATTTTCAGTGAATGGAAAAGGCTGACCCTTCCCTTCATTGTCAAGTGGTTTGGAATTAGCTGCGGGCCATCAGGTGGCCTTGCCCGGAGAGTGAAGAGGTTGGAAAGAGTTTCTGAGAGCTCTTGGGCTCTGTCTCTGGCTAGAATGAGACACAGGGCAGTGTGGATGGAAGCAGTGGGCTTGGTGGTTAGGGATGCAGGCTATGTGGCCATAGTGGCTTGGGTTCAGTTCTGGTTCCCCCACTGAGTGGGTGGGCAGGTAAGCCCCTCAACCTCACCATCTTTAGAATGGGGAAGATAATAGTATTACGATGTTTTTAGAATACTGTCTAGCATACAGTAAGTGCTCAGTAAATGTTGGCTATTCTGTGACTGTGGTAGAGAGGAAGAGAGATTTTCATACAAATAAGAGAGAAAAACGATTGAGTTATAATATTTCCTTGAATCACTTAAGGCAAAATATTCATTGAAGTTATCTTTAAGGTATGTTGATGCTCAAAGATATCACCAGGGAAGAGGAGTTACAACTACAATTATGTGCTATTTTAACAATGTATTTGTGAATTTTTTAAAGAAATGCTTTGTGAAAGTGCCCAGATCAATAGGTCATGAGCTCCACTTGAGTTCAAGGGTCCCAGAGCTTTCCCTATGGATTATTCAAAGAGACTAAAGAAAAGGTAACTGGAAGAAGCATTTAGTCAGCCCAGAGTACCACGCTGGGTAAGGAATGAGCGTCAAACTGATTCTTGCCCATCCAGAGACGGCAACCCAGAGAATCACGGCGATGTGAACCGAGCAGACGAGCCTCAAAGCCCAGTATAAGCTCCCCCGAAAGCACATGTTTAAATAGGAGGAGCATGTGGAAGGGTTGTTGGGGGGACAGAGCAACAAAAGCCACATATGAGAAGGAAACTACCATCACAATTACTGGAAGGTACCAGAACTAATTCTTTAAAAAACAGCTGAGGTGAAATTCACATGACACAAATGTAGCCATTTTAAATCAAACAATCTGGCGGCATTTAGTACATTCACAATGCTGTGCAACCACCACCTCTGTCTAGTTCCAGAACATTCCTACAGCCCAAAGCAAAACCCCACACCCCTTAGGCAGCTTCTCCCATTCCACCCTCTGCTCAGCCCCTGGAACCACTAATGTGCTCTCTGTCTCTATGGATTTGTCTACTCTGAATATTCCATATAAGTGGAATCATAAAATATGTGACTTTTTTGTGTGTTAAAATACATATAGCATGAAATTTACCATTTTAACCATTTTTTAGTTCAGTGGTATTACATACATTCACATTGTTGTGCACCATCACCGCCGTCCATTCCCATGACTCCCTGGTCTTGTAAATCTGAAACTCTACACCTATTGAACAGTAACTCCTGACTCCGCCCTGCCCCCAGAGCCTGGCAACCACCATTCTACTTTCTGTCCTTATGATTGTGACTACACTAAGTACCACTGAGTGTAAGTGGAATCATACGGTATCTGTCTTTTTATGATTGGTTTACTGCACTGAACATAATGTCCTCAAGTTTCACCCATGTTGTATCATTATCAGAACTTCATTCCTTTTATGGCTGAATAATATTCCATTGTAGGGGACTTCCCTGGTGGCACAGTGGGTAAGACTCCACACTCCCAATGCAGGGGGCCCAGATTTGATCCCTGGTCGGGGAACTAGATCCCACATGGACGCGGCAACTAAGAGTTCACATGCCACAATTAAGACCTGGCGCGGCCAAAATAAATATTTTTTTAAAAGTTAAAAAAAATTAATATTCCATTGTATGGATGGACCATAAATTTGGTTTATCCATTTATCTGTTGATGGACATTGGACTGTTTCCATCCTTTAGGTTTTATGAATAATGCTGCTATGATTATGTCTTTACAAGTTTTTGTGTGTACATATATTTTCATTTATTTCATTTATTGGGTATATACCTTCAGGGTCATATGGTAATTCTGTGTTTAACTTTTTTTTTGGCCTTGCCGCGTGGCATGTGGGACCTTAGTTCCCCGACCAGGATCAAACCCATGCCCCCTGCAGTGGAAGCTCAGAGTCCTAACCACTGGACCACCAGGGAAGTCCCCAACTATGTTTAACTTTTTGATGAACCACCAGGTTTTTTTTTCACAGCAGCCTAATCATTTTACATTTTCCCAGCAATGTATGAGGGTTCCAGTTTCTCCACCGCTTCACCAAGACTTTTTATTTTCCAGTTTTATAGTCACCCTCGTGGGTATGAAGTGATATTGTAGTTCTGGTTTGCATTTCCCTAATGACTACTGATGTTAAACTTATTTTCATGTGCTTGTTGACCATCTGCATATCTTCTTTGGAGAAATGTCTATTCAAGTTCTTTGCCCATTTTAAATTGAGTTGTTTGTCTTTTTATTGTTGAGTTCTAAGAGTTCTTTATATACGCTGGACACTAGACTCTTAACAGATAGATGATTTGCAAATATTTTCTCCCATCTGTTGGCTATCCTTTTACTTTCTTGATAGTATCTTTTGATGCACAAAAGTTTTAAATTTGGATAAAATTTAATTTATATATTTTTTCTTTCGTTGTTCATGCTTGTGGTGTCGTATCTAAGAAAACATACAAGGTCATGCCACATACAAGGTCATGAAGATTTATCCCTATGTTTTCTTCTAAGAATTTTGTAGCTTCAGTGCTTACATTTAGGTCGTTGACTCATTTCTAGTTGATTTTTGTGTGTGGTGTGAGATAGGGGGCCAACTTAATTATTTTGTATATGGATATCCACTTTTCCCATCACCATTTTTTTTTTTTTCTGGTACGCGGGCCTCTCACTGTTGTGGCCTCTCCCGTTGCGGAGCACAGGCTCCGGATGCGCAGGCTCAGCGGCCATGGCTCACGCGCCCAGCCGCTCCGCGGCATGTGGGATTTTCCTGGACCGGGGCATGAACCCGTGTCCCCTGCATCGGCAGGCGGACTCTCAACCATCTGCGCCACCAGGGAAGCCCCATCACCATTTTTTGAAGAACTTATTTTTTCCCAATTGAATAGTCTTGGAACCCTGGTTGAAAGTCAGTTGGCTGTAGTTTGGGGGGTTTATTTCTGAACCCTCAGTTCTATTCCATTGGTCTATGTGTCCGTCTTTATGCCAAAACCACACTATTTTGATTACTGTAGCTTCGTAGCAGGTTTTGAAAGCAGGAAGTGTGAGTCCTCCAAATTTGTCCTTCTTTTTCAAGATTCCTTTAGCTACTCAGGACCCCTTGAAATTCCATATTAATTTGAAGATTTTTTTCCCCATTTCTAGAAAAAAAGCAATTGAAAGTTTGATAGAAATGGCATTGAATTTGTAGATCACTTTGAATGGTATTGACATCTTAACAGTGTTAAGCCTTCCAATCCATGAACCAGGAATGTTTTTCCATTTAATTAGGTTTCTTTAATTTCTCCCAGTAATGCTTTGGAGTTTTCAGTGTACAAGTCTTTCATCTCTTGGGTTAAATGTATTCTTCAGTATTTTATTCTTTTTAGATGCTATTATAGAATGGAATTGTTTTCTTCATTTCCTTTTTGGATTCTCATTGCTAGTGTAGAGAAGCACAACTGATTTTTGCATGTTGATTTTGTATCTCATACCCTGCAACTTTGCTGAATCTACTTATTAGCTCTAGTAGCTTTATTTGTAGATTCTTTGTGATTTTCTATATATAAGATCATGTCATCTGCAAATAGAGATAGTTTTACTTCTTCGTTTCTAAATTAATTTGCCATTAATTTTTTTCTTGCCTAATTGCTCTGGCTAGAACTTCCAGGGCAGTGTTGCATAGCAGTGGAGAAAGTGGGCATCCTTGCCTAGTTCCTGTTGTTAGAGGAAAGCCTTTTGGTCTTTCACTGTTGAGTATGAAATTAGCTGTGGGCACTGATAAGTGCCTTTTTATCATGTTGAGGAAGAGCCTTTCTATTCCTAGTTTTCTGGGTGTTTTTATCAGGAAAGTGTTAGAGTTTGTCAAATGCTTTTTCAGCATCATTAGAGATGATCATAGGGGCTTTTCCTTCATTCTGTTCATGTGGAGTATTATATTGACTGATTGTTGAACCACCCTTGCATTCCTGGACTAAATCCCACTTGGTCATGGTCAATAATCCTTGTAATATGCTGTTAGATATGGTTTCCTAGTATTTTGTTGAGAATTTGGAACAAATTTTATAACTCTGCTTTAAGATTTCATTATATTGTAGAAGATTAATTCTTAAGAATGTATGTTTTGAAATAAGAAGTAACCTCTTTAAGAAACAAGTTTGTGTCGAAGGCCAAAATATAAAATTACTAGGAAATCTGCAGAAGTTTAAGACTTCAAAATGTAGCTACTGGGTAAAAAGCCATTTGGGGAAGGACTGTGATGAGGTTAATCCGTATAAAATGCTTAAGCAGTGTCTGACACATACCAGAGTTCACACGTTTCCATCATGTTGTCTTTGGGGTACAATCAAGCATCCAAGAGGTGCTTGTGTCCTCTCCTGTGATAATACCCGCCTCAGTACTGTAGTTTTCACTTTCTTGTGATACACCCGCTACTAGGCTATCAGCTCAGGACATTGATCTTTGTATCCTTCAGGGTGCTTAGCACACAGTAGGTACTCCGTAAATGCACTTTGGTGTTGAGAGTGGAAAATATTTAGTGATCCAGGAGAGTGGTGCCTCTGTGACCAGTGTATCATGAGAAAGACCACAGGAAAGGAGTGAGGAAAGAGCAGAAACACAGGGTTAGCACATCGGTACCAGGCCTGGGAGGAAGTGTCCCCTGACGCTGTGCTTCCTGTGGGATTTCTGCTCAAACCACAAGGGGAGAGGAAGCAGAGCACCTGGTCCAGGCTGGAGCGACAGTTGGAGAGAGGCACCTGGACCCTGCAGTGGGTTTCGGCAGCCCCTTCAACGGTGCTTAGGCAAACGAGGGCCCACCTCTCAAATCCTGAAATGCCAACACTCATAGATGCTTTTATTAGCCAATTTCACGCTGCCAAAAAGTACAGATGTTATTTCAATATTCCCGTAAGCTTTGTCTTCCGTGTTTTCACATCAGTTAATATTTTGTCCCTCCTGTCAGCCCATCTAGATCCATCACACTCTTCCCAGCTAGAGGAAACAGATGCCTTCCAACCACACTCCAAATGGTTCACAACCACCATGAGTTTGGGGGTCTCGGGCAGGCTGCATGGGGTGCTGGCAGTGGCCAACCCCTCCCCGGGTCTCCTGCCCCTCGCCTTACAGGGGCGGCGCTCTTAGTTCTTCCCTGGGCCCTAGATCCTCAGGACGCCTGAGCTCTGTGCAGCCTGTGCACCCACTGGCCTCTGGCCCACTTACCTCTGTGCACGGGAATTATACTAGGACAGCAGCCTCTTCACTGCTGGCTTAGATCTCCTAGGTGCTCACAGCCTTCGAGCGCTGCCCAGGTGGTGGTGTTGCACGTGGCTTTTCCCTTTGCAGTCCTGGAGGGGTGGTTGTTAGGAACAAATCTGGTAAAGGCCTCCTGAGTCTTGCACCTCCCATTCCTAGTGGCGGCACGACTTCCTCTCTGGACCCTGCTCCGGCTGGTCTAGGACAGACCTGGGTGTCACCGCTCTGTGACGGCATCAGGGGTCTTCTGTTAACCCCCAACCTCATACACTTACAGCAAGCTGCTGGGTGGAGACTGACACCTCTCGCTCTTCCTGCCGAAGTGCATCATCCCTGCCAGGCCCAGCCCTGCGTGAGTAGGGTTCCACTGATCTCCATTCTCCCTTTTCCTTCCCCCTTAGTTCACAGAGTGACATATTTCAGGGCCCATGTGTTTTGCCTCTTGAATTCAAACACGGTCAGTAAAATGTAGCAAGTGACGGGGGAGAGCAGCGGTCCCGCTCTGGGAGGAGAGGGGCTTCTGCACAGCACTGATCAGAGACCCGGGTGCGGGTCCCAACCTCACACACTCCGGTTTCCTTGCACGCAGGGGTGTTATTTTCACACCCCTGCGACTTGCTCGACTACACACACCCCTGCGCTACGTTCCCACCTCACTCAGGATTTACTGCCATTATTTGCAGAATTGCCGCCAGTCCTTGTGAGGATTCAGTAACCCGGGTCAGGCCTTCTGCTACTGAAACACTGTCCTCTGAGGGCACAGATGTCAAATATTTACTAGTGTCTCATCAAATTCCTGAGCCATTGAATACATGGGCGGACCCAGCACAGAGTCTTCATAAAGTGAGGTTCAACATATCCTGAATCGGCTTAAAACAGAATTATAAATGGAAACTAAAACAAAAAAACCCACTCCTCACTCATCTCCACCCTCACTCACCTCCACCCCCACCTCCACCCTCACCTCCACACTCACCTCCACCCTCACCTCCACCCTCACCTCCACGCTAACCTCCACATTCACCTCCACACTCATCGCCACCCTCCCTCACCTCCACCCTCACCTCCACCCTCACCTCCACCCTCGCTCACCTCCACACTCACCTCCACACTCACCTCCACACTCACCTCCACCCGCCCTCACCTCTACACTCACCTCCACGCTCACCTCCACCCTCCCTCACCTCCACACTCACCTCCACCCTCACCTCTATGCTCACCTCCACTCTCACCTCCACACTCACCTCCACCCTCCCTCAACTCCACCCTCACCTCCACCCTCACCTCCCCTCCCTCACCTCCACCTTCACCTCCACCCTCACCTCCACCTTCCCTCACCTCCACCCTCACCTCCACCCTCCCTCACCTCCACCCTCACCTCCACCCTCCCTCACCTCCACCCTCCCTCACCTCCACCCTCACCTCCCCTCCCTCACCTCCACCTTCACCTCCACCCTCACCTCCACCCTCCCTCACCTCCACCCTCACCTCCACCCTCCCTCACCTCCACCCTCACCTCCACCCTCACCTCCACCCTCCCTCACCTCCACCTTCACCTCCACCCTCACCTCCACCCTCCCTCACCTCCACCCTCACCTCCACCCTCCCTCACCTCCACCCTCCCTTACCTCCACTCTCACCTCCACACTCACCTCCACCCTCCCTCACCTCCACGCTCACCCCCACCCTCCCTCACCGCCACACTCACCTCCACCCTCACCTCCACACTCACCTCCACACTCACTCACTCCCTCCTTTTGTTCAGTGTGGTATACCCATTTATAGTAGCAATCAAACTGAAAATTCAGGGTTAAACTTTGGGACTTGAGCTGACAGCTATCCCCTTATGGGCTCAAGGAAACCCACATGTTATAAGCAGACTAGCCATATCATTTATTGTCCAAATTCGAACACTTTGAGGAGAAAGAGAGAGCTATTGCCTTGACCACAGGTGAAAACCCAAACTGTGTGGGAAACCCTGCCCTGGTTGCCGGTCTGTGGCTTGGGGTATCTCCACCTCCTGGGGCCGTTCTTCTCCGTGGGTGAGGAGTGCTCATGCACAGGTGTTTGCCCACCTCCTTGTGGACCAGGCTTGTGACTCCCAGTGAGCGCCCGAGAGCCAGGCTGTGCAGACATGCTGCCTACGCGGCCCCCAGCAGAGCCACCAGCCGGCACTTGTCCGGCTCTGCCCGTCAGACTCCTCGCACTCTGAGCCTGGCCGCCACTGGGAGCTTCTAGTTTGCACCACCAGCACCACCCCCTCTCTACTGTGTCTGCCCCCAGGGCTCCCGCTGTTGTGTAATTCCAGGAGTTGGAAGTGCCTGCCAGGCCCTTTCAGAGTGTGCTTTGGGGCTCCAGGGTTAGCTTCATCTTCAGAGTCGACATCCCTCCCAGTTTTGTGTGACAAGTCCTTCTCTGTCCCTCTCAGGTCCCTTTCTCAGGAAACCCAGGGCCCATTCACATGGCAGGAGCCACACATGCCCTGCCTGTCTGTGCCTGGGACCATTATGCTTTGTGGTCACTTTCTTGGGGCAGTTCGGTGGCAGGGAGGGTGCATGAAAAGCACCGTTTAGCATTGCAAGTACACACAGTACAGGTTTCTTATTAGAATATCTGTTTTGTTCTTCTAATCATGCATATAGAGTTTGCATTTCCCATAAAATACCTTAAATTTTGCTTAAACATGCTGTCACTTACCTCTACATTCCTGCACTCCAATACGGCCTCGTGAGGTGTCCCTGTAGCGCTTTCCCTGCTAGAATGTCTGCAGACTTGAAGCTTTCACCCCACCTTCCTTCTGGAAAAAGCAAGGGTGCTCCAGCGCAGGCCCAGGCCCAGCCCCAATTCCCAAACAACCTCAGCCCAGTGTCAGCAGTCTTCACCTGTCCCACCAAACTAAAGATTAAGGCTAAATCATGAGGTCCTTTAAGAAAGCACAGGAGCCACGTGTAAAAGCCCAGACGTTGTGGGCTTCCTACCTCAGTGGTTAGTGTCGAGTTAGGATCCGGTAGCAGCTACCTTCAGGGCGCCATCAGGCGAGGAGCAGGGCCAGCCTGAGGGGCACTCTTCCAGGGTTCCTGCACCCTTGTTTGAAGAACCCCAGTGAGACTAGTTCCCAACTTTCCTCGCAGCTGCTGTGTCACAGCTGTGGTCGGGGGTCCCCACTCAGGGATGCTTTGGAAAGATGTTAGGTAACACTTTAAACCTAGTAGTACAAACATACAATATCACACTCCCACTTCCCGTCTCTGTACCTGCTGCTTCTTTATTTATGTAGGAATGTAATCCAAAAGTGTGAAAACAAAAGCAAGCAAAGAAAAAAAAAACATGTAATTGGTGATTTAGGTGAAATCGGCTGTGAGATCTACAATTTAGAAAAATTAATTTCAGTCGTCCATTGAATGTCGTCTGGAATTAGTTTTTTCTCTGTTGGAAACATGCGAAAGGCGTAGGGAGGCCAGGTGTGCTGGCTGAAGACAGGATGCCACGCAGACAGACGCCCGCAAAGCAGCTGGACTCAGGCAAAAGGGAACCTGCTTTTGAAGGCGTTTTGTTTTGGCTCAGTTTAACAGTGATGTGAACAAAAAAGGACAACAAAACCTTGGAGGGATGAAAATGAGTTTTTATCTTTGTACGTGAGAAGCCACACGTCTGATTGAGCTGACAAATTTCAAGAGCACTTTTCTTTCCTGACAAAGGGTTTTCCAGATAAATTAAGCAGGAAAGAATGGCTCCTATCAATTTTTCTCCAAAAGAACTGTAAATATGGCTGCAGAGGCAAACGGTGTCCATTGGCCGAGCAGCCCAAACTCGTCTGCAGGCCCCGAAGCTCGCGCACACTCTGCTGGGACTGGGTCTCCACGGAGGACCCGGGGTAGAAAAGTTTGGTTTGCTGTAATGAAGAATACGGGAGATTTTCTAAGTTGACGTGACCTTTTCTGGTTTAGAATGAACAAAACTTTTACTTCCAGCTGAAATCATATTTCATCACGAGGACACCAATCTGGACTGATGGTGGTTAATGGCAGTTCTGCACACTTTTTATCGAACACCTTCAAAGAACTAAATGAACTAAGAGCTAAATTCAGCCTAAATGCCTTAAAAGCCAACATTTCATTGTCAGTTTGCATTTTGTACTAAAAAATGAAAAGCTCTGAAGTCCTTTCAAGATGAAATACGTTGTTACCTTGTGGAATAATTGGTGGAGTAGATTCATCGTAACCTTTCCATTTTACAAATGGAGAAAACAGAAGTGCAGAAATCTCGGGGACTCTGTGCTGTGCCACAGCTGCTATAGACCAGGGTTGACATTTACACGCCCTCGCCTCAGCCAGGGGATGCCCTCCACCACCTGGCCAGACCCCTCTTCCTTGGCCCCTCCACACCAGCCCCCTCTGGCCCTTCCTTCCTTTGCTTCCCCGGTAGGTCCGTTTCCCCTCTGTGCTGAGGGCAGGACCATGTCTGTTGGACTGACCACCGTGGGATCAGCAGGTGAACAGTAAGCAGGGGTCGCTCCCTGGTCACTGCTGGTGCAGTGGGTTCCTGAGCCCAGGGCAGGCTCTGCTGGTGCAATGGGTTCCTGAGCCCAGGGCAGGCTTTGGTCTGGGACTTTGTGTTCGCAGCTGCTTCTGTCCTGGGTAAAGACCAAGTGAACATGTGATCGGGCTTCCCATGTGCGTCCATCATTGTCTGACGGATGCTGTGTGAAAGACCCTCCCAAGACCTTCACAGCTCCCAAGTTTGGGAGCTTCTCGATGCCTCATGATGCTCTGCTCCCGGTCCCACCTCTCGGGACTCGGTCACCCAGGAAGCTCCAGCTCAGGATTGTGGAGACAGCTCTGTCCCTGCAGGTGCACTGCAGAACACCTGTCCAGGGGGCCCCTCGGTGGAGATGTGTGCCCTGCCCGCCCTCGTGGGAGGTGTCCCCCGGACGCTGTGGTCACCAGTGACCCTGAGTCCCAGGAATCATCACATCGACTCTATCTGTGATCAGGTAAATCATGGAATGGCCCCCTCTGGTGCTGCGCGGCTCGTGGAAGGTTCAAGGTGGAGCACGAGCCTGCTTGCAGAGCTTCTGCCAGAACTGGCATCCACGCGGCCACGCCTGATGCGGGCGGGCAGGGCGCACCGTCCTCCCTGGGGAAGCAGGGGTCCCTGAACAACAGCCCCACGGAGGGTTTGCCCTGTTTTCTGCCAGCTCGGCACCTTAGTGGAACACATTTGCTCTGTCCAGCATCCTGGAGACTGACTGCCCCCCAGAGGGATCTTTCCATGTAAGTTAAGCTCTCTTAGAGTCCGAGCTTCTTTGTCATAAACGTTTGGTCCAACATTCCTCTGCCTTTCTCTTCTAAAGATGCTGTGGCTGTAACTCCGCTCCATCAACAGGCAGGGTGGGCCACACGGTGCACTGGCTGAAAGCAGACCCTGGTTTGGAGACACGGGACGAGAAGACAGTTAAGTGCTAAGTGAGCGATCTGAGCTCGCCTGGATTAGGGAGGCCGAGAAGCATTTGTGGAGGGTGTGAGGTGAGCTACAATGGCCCAAGGGTCAGGGCCCAAGAAGCACTGGCCGGGAGAGGAGCTTCACCCCACAGGTGTCAGGTGCTGCCGCCGCGGCCCAGGAAAGGCCCAAAGGTGGTGGCTGGATGGAGCGGTCCAGCTCCTGCTTCCCCAGCCAAGGACAGGCAGGTCACACCAATGTTGATCTTGTAAACCTCCCTTCCCCCAGGCCCTCCGCTTAGAGGCAGCTGCAGCAAGGCCGTCCTAAACCTCCAGTCCCCCGTGGATGGACGCCTAGCCCCCCCACCTCGGGATCATCACATGAAGGGCCTCACTAGAGCTGGTTCCCATGTGCATCTCTGACTCTGGGACCCATCGGCACCTGAGAGTCGACCAGGTGGCAGGAGCTGCCGAGGCTGCTTCCCGCGGGCCTAGCGGTATTCCTGCCCCTTGTTATGAAACCCTGCTCTGGCTTCATAGTTCATTGAACCCTTAGAACCCAACTCCTGGACATCTGCTCAGAGGAGCCAGAATTTCGCTGGAAACAACCGCCTTTTGCATCTGTCTTGACACCTGCAAGGGGTTTAACTAGAGACCCCCATCTCTGTTAGGCCCGCTGCTTCCTCTGCAGCCGGTAACCTTAGCAACGTTGGGGCGCTCTAACAGATAGCTGTGGAAGGTCCAGTTCAGGAAGGAAATCGCAGGTGTAGGAACCCTGGTTTACGCTCACTCAAGACCCTAAACCGGCAAGTCATTAATATCAGAAAAGACAGGGAGGGCTGGAGAGCCAACCGCAGCTCAGAGAACAGGCTCTCTTAGAGGCTTTGCTGACTGCCATGAAATTTAAGGACCCTTGTTTGAATATGAAAGAGCTAGGAATAGCATAAGGTGGTTCCTTCCTTAATTATTTTCAGTGACCTGAGGAAACACAGGCTGCTCTGTGGAGACACTGGGGCAGGTCCACGTCCAGCCCCCTCATTTCTTCAGATGAAGGTCCTGGTCCTTAGACTGAAATTTTCCTTTTGGGATTTTAAAAACACTTTAGGCCTAAATACAAAGAGTTGGGTTTTTTTAATACTAGCATGTTTATTTATTTTAATACCTTTGTTGTTAGTTTGATAAAATCTGTAAGCAGTATTTAATGTTTAATGTAACAAGTATTTAGCACTGCATTTTTAAAAGTTTCAAATTAGAGAGTGTTTTCTCATGCCTCTTCTCTGCCAGCTACACGCGCTGCTGGATCCAGAGCAGATCTTGATGGAAAACAAGGCTGCAGAAGTGAGACACAGAGTCCAGGGAGGTGCATGGCAGGAGTGGGGCGAGGGTGGGAGTGCATGTGTGTGCATTGTGCGTGAGAAGGAGATGAAGGTGCAGGGCACAGTTCTCATGGGTGCATGCATGTGTGTGTGTATGCATGTGTGTACGTGGGAGTGTGGGCGTGTGGGAGTGTATGCGTGTGTGCGTGTGTGTGTGCGTGTGTGTGTGCATGTGGGAAGGCCGAGGTACGGGGTGCATCCTGTCCGCTTGACTTGCTCTGAGATTTGCTCAGTGCGGATTGTAGGCAGCAGGCTGGGATATGTGGCTTTCTGGGGCCTGCCCCCTGGGACGTGCTGGCGCAGACCTGCCACTCTCAGGCTGTAGGAATTAAACACAACGGGCTCATTATCAATCTCGGCAGCTGTAAAGTCAGCTCCAGCCTCAGCCTCTCTCACTGCTGGAGGAGGGCGTGTGCCCGCGAGGACAGCCCCTGGCGTCCACGGGACACTTCCTTCTGGGAACCTAGCCCACGCAGACATCCTCCTTGGCCCACTGGACGCTGCTGAACCCCCCCTCTCAGCTGCCCATCTCCCGTCCCAGGTACTCGGGCCCTGGCCCCTCTCAGCTGCCCATCTCCCGTCCCAGGCACTCGGGCCCTGGCCCCTCTCAGCTGCCCATCTCCCGTCCCAGGCACTCGGGCCCTGGCCCCTCTCAGCTGCCCATCTCCCGTCCCAGGCACTCGGGCCCTGGCCCCTCTCAGCTGCCCATCTCGCGTCCCAGGCACTCGGGCCCTGGCCCCTCTCAGCTGCCCATCTCCCGTCCCAGGCACTCGGGCCCTGGCCCCTCTCAGCTGCCCATCTCCCGTCCCAGGCACTCGGGCCCTGGCCCCTCTCAGCTGCCCATCTCCCGTCCCAGGCACTCGGGCCCTGGCCCCTCTCAGCTGCCCATCTCCCGTCCCAGGCACTCGGGCCCTGGCCCCTCTCAGCTGCCCATCTCCCGTCCCAGGCACTCGGGCCCTGGCCCCTCTCAGCTGCCCATCTCGCGTCCCAGGCACTCGGGCCCTGGCCCCTCTCAGCTGCCCATCTCCCGTCCCAGGCACTCGGGCCCTGGCCCCTCTCAGCTGCCCATCTCCCGTCCCAGGCACTCGGGCCCTGGCCCCTCTCAGCTGCCCATCTCGCGTCCCAGGCACTCGGGCCCTGGCCCCTCTCAGCTGCCCATCTCGCGTCCCAGGCACTCGGGCCCTGGCCCCTCTCAGCTGCCCATCTCCCGTCCCAGGCACTCGGGCCCTGGCCCCTCTCAGCTGCCCATCTCGCGTCCCAGGCACTCGGGCCCTGGCCCCTCTCAGCTGCCCATCTCGCGTCCCAGGCACTCGGGCCCTGGCCCCTCTCAGCTGCCCATCTCCCGTCCCAGGCACTCGGGCCCTGGCCCCTCTCAGCTGCCCATCTCCCGTCCCAGGCACTCGGGCCCTGGCCCCTCTCAGCTGCCCATCTCCCGTCCCAGGCACTCGGGCCCTCGCCGCATCCTGTCCTCCTGCTGTGGGTTCCTGGATAGCACCTGGCTATCGCAGGAAGAGAGAAGGGATCCCTGGAATACTTCTCGCCCACAGCTGCCCCCTGCTTCCGTGGCAAGGCCAGCCTGGACTCCGGGCTTGCCTGTCTGCTTGCCCCGTGCCCCCGCCTGCATGTCCTGCCCCTGGATCTGGCCTCGTTCCCTGGGGTCAGGTTTTGGGGATCCCCTCCCCTGCAGACTGTGAGTTAGTGAAGGGCAGAGTTTCCCTGGGCAGGGGCTTGCTGGCTGTGTTGGTGTGGACAGAGGGAAGGAGCTGGGCCAGCCGTGGGCATCCTGAGGACATAGCCTGGTATGGGAAGGGGGCCTCTGGCCAGATCACAGTGGTGTCCGTCACCAGCATGAGACGTCACCACGAGGCCCAGTGCTCAGCCAGGCCACCCCCAGGTCCTGAGAATTCTGGGTGGGACTGTAGCATCAGACCTGGGTCCCAGGTGGGCCAGTGTCCCTGGGCTTCAGGGAGGACAGGCACTGCAGTGAGAGCAGTGAAGCCATGCCCCTCCTGCACAGTCACCACCCTGGGCTCAGTTATAACCGAGGTTTAAGAGGTGGCTGTTGGATGGGCTGTGGAATTCAGAGAGAAAGGGTCTCAGCAGTCGAGGGCTCCCTGGAGCCCCCTCCCCAGCTGCTGGCATCCGCAGTCTCCCGGAGGCTTCCTGTGCCAATGTCGTTAGAACGCGGGTCAGGAGAGCTAGACGTGTGCCGGAGGCGGCTGCTCACCAAGGCCCGGGGCCTCTGAAGCTGGGCCAGCGGGGTTTGGGGCGCACGAGGCCTTCGGTGACCCCCGAACTCTTCCGGGAGCCTAGAGCGCGGGCCTCAGGAGGCCAGGCGCTGTCCCTTCCCCACGCTTCCCTCCCTGGACGGGTCTGGGCTTAGGAGCATCTTCAGCCTCCACAGCCGGGAGGGCCACGAAGCCCTAACACGCAGCCGCTGGCCAGTGGAGAGCAGGGCCGGGAGTGGACAGGCTGGATGCAGCCAGATCTGGTATAGACAGGCTAGCACGCCAGCGCAGCCAAGGGGACCAGGCTTCCTAGACAGGTTTCCTTTGACTCAAAGGTGGTTTCTGGGTCTCTGCACACAGGAAATCAGAGATGGCCATCGGGGCCCTGGACAGGACACCGGGGGCCATCACTGGGCCCTTGCAGGAAGGAGGCCTCTGTTAAGAGTAGCTGAGTGGCTGTAACCAGGTCGGCTGCCCAGAGCAGCCCTCCGGGGGAGTGTGGGTTGCATGCCAGCCTCCTCATTCATGCCGATGGGGCTGAGAAAGTGGCCATTGATGGAAAGTGGGCCACAGGGAGGCCCACTGTGGGCACCCCTCCCACCCCCGGGGCCCCTGCTCGGACGGACTGCCGGAAGGGTTCCAGTGTCCCATGATGGGTACCTGCTGCCGCCCTTACAGCCTGAGTTTTATTTATAAAATCTGGCCAAGGCAAAGGCCACAGTGGTGAATTTCTGGGGTGGAAGTGCCTGGCTGACAGGCACCCCAGCTCCGATGGTCCCATCCTAGGCTGTGCGCCATCTGGGGTATGGCTGGGGGCTGGTCATGGGGATGCAGGAGGGGCCGACTCCCAGACGAGAAGGGGGCCCTTTGTGACCACTGCCCTCCCCCAAACCCAGCCACCCAGGGATGGTGCCTCTGGGACGGTGCCCCAGGCCACTTTCTGTTTGCTCTCTGCACCCTGACATCAGCACACTGTGGATTTTCAGAGCGAGGTGACATGACTGTGTCCTGGAGAAGCCCCCCAGCCTGGCTGAGGGGGGTGGACAGGACTGGCTGCCCGGTCTTCCCCTTACCCCATCTAAGACCGCGTCCTGTGTCCTAGACGCGCCCTACTGTCCCTGGGCGTGATGACCCAGACGTCAAGGGGTCACCCACAAGATTGGGCATCTGGGCTCCTTGGTCGTCAGGGTGGCCGCAGGGCAGGCGTCCCCAAGGTGGCTGTGCCGATGCCTCTGACTTCCTTGCACTCTCTGTCCCCATCGCTATGTGAGGGGCTGCACTGGGTCAGAGGCCAGCGCATGTCTGTTCAGGATAGTGGGGGAGGGTCTCGGAACCTGGTCTGTGCGCCACCTTCTGGGGACCCTCTCTACCCAGCACTCTGTCGTCTTGGGTGCCTTCCCTGGGGTGGCCCCTGCAGACCCTCTCCTGACGTGTGCGCTGCCTTGCCACGGCTGCAGACGGCCTGCGGCTCCATCCTGGGTTCACACCCTCACTCATCCTCAGGGACGCTGCACTTGAATTAAAACGTGAGCACCGCACAGCGGGCCAGCCTCAGCTGCATCTCTGCAGCCAGCCGGCCCCTGGACGGGCACCCTGCTGGTCCCTCGCCCGTGCAGCTGGCATCCTTCAGTCAGCACAAGCCTCCAAGTGAGAAGAGACTCCGTTTGCTGTGACATTTGCCTGTTGCTTGCCCCCGGGAGGGAGAAGCAGGTTGTTTCCAGCGGGCATCTTTCCCGAGTCCCTGCGACTGGCCGCCACTAGGCCCCAGCCTCTGTCTCCTCTCCTGCAGCACACGCGAGCTTAGAGGGTCACGGGGCGGGCCTGTGCACCGAGACTGCGTCCTCTCCTGCAGGCGCAGGGCAGGAGGAGCTTACTGCCACGAAGTCACTCTCATGTCACCCCAATTTTACTAAACTTAGCGGGGGAAAAAAATCCTTCGTCAAGAGTGAAGCTTTACAATGTTTCTCTAGATGTAAATTTTCTGTTGTTAAAAGGCAAAAGCAGTTCTGCTGTCGGCCAGATAACACAGGATTCTCAGTGCAGCGGAATGGTAATCAAATGTCTTCACCCCAGTGCTGTCTCAGCCATCCCACTAATGTGTGTTCACACTTGTCACAGTCTAAGGCACGGTTAGACTTATGATCAAGTAAACAGGCATAGTCCTACGCTCTGAAGCCAGCCATGTCCGTATGTGCATTTGCTTCAGACGGGAATCCTGAGTCGTTTCAGAAGTCAGCCCTTTCCTGTCTACTTGGGATGATTTGCTGGTTTGCCAGGTTTTGGTGAATGGGTGAGTTGTACCATATGGAGAGCGGGGCCAGGTGGAAACAGAAATGCTCAACGGACATCCTCCCTCCCTGTGTCCACTCTCCCTCCTCTGCCTCTGCACCCAGAGGCCTGGGGACTATTTTAAGGATTTGCCCACTTGGCTCCCTACTTATCTAGGTGTACACACACACAGAGACACCCCACAAAGGCACACACATAGACGCCCGCATGCACAGACACCCCACATGCTCACACACAGACACACACACACGCACAGCCCAGCGAACATCAGGGAAGACGTTGCTAAACAGACAAATGTACCAGATGATGGAACTTCACCCTTTACGATACTAAAACAATGTTCTCTTTTTAAGAATTTCTTATGGAAATCTTTCTGAAACATACTGTATACTTTGCTGTTTTCTTAAGCAGAATTGAATGTATTCAAGGTAATGTGGTTTTGCTATAATGTAATAGTTCCTGCCTCTCTGCTCTCAGGCTCCTGTATGTCTGCTGCCGCCTGCTATAATTTGTGTGCAAGTAGGAACATTTGCCTATACCGAGCACGCCAGCCTGGGGCACCCTTCAGGCTGCAGGGTGGTTCGTGTCTGTTCTGGGCTGCAGGCCCTGGATGTCCACCTCCGGTCAGGTAACCTGGCTGGTGCATCAGAACTCTCTTCCCAAGGACAGGAGTGAGCCCCGTCACCAGGGTGGCAGGGGGCTCCCACAGCAGTTCCCAGAGAGCGGCGACAGTCGGACAGGGCTGCGCAGGCAGCGCCCTCGGGAGAGTCTTGGAGGAGCCGGAGAGTCTTGGAGGAGCCGCTCCCTTGGCTGTCCCGAGGCTTCCTCGACTGACCTAACCTGGGAAGTGGCCTCTCGGACGGCAGGCAGCTCCCCTTGGGCAGCTCTTGCCAGGACCAGACTCCGAGTGGGGGGACCACACAGGGCATGGGGGCTGGTGGAGGGGTGTCCCCCAGGCTGAGTGCGGGCCCAGACCCCGTCACCACGGGAACCGAAGGGCAGAGAAGCGGCCGGGGAGGCCGTTGCTGCCCCGTGGGTGACCAAGGCTGTGGGATCTCAAGGAGCGTTCCCTTCCCCCCGACACTGGTCAGTTTGCAGAAGGTGAGCTGGTGAGGTGGGGGCCGATATCCTGCTGACCACGGGCGACCGAGGAGTCAGGACCTGCCCCGCGGGTCCGGGGGAGGAATGGGCCTGGGTTAGGGCATCTGAGCGGTGTCTCTCCCAGGGAGGGCCTGAAGTTTGCATTTCAATTCAAAATAGGCCCTTAGAGACTGTGCTCCGGGCCACACCCCACCTCCTTCCAGCCGGTTTGGATCTCTAGTAACTTCCGGGGAGGCTGAGGCCTGCCCCCACTCCAGACCAGCTCCGTTCAGTCCCTAGACTGACGTTTGTCTGTGGCTCAGGTGTGATTTGAGTTCTTGGAAGCCAGAGCACGTGGCACTTTGGGGAAAAATCAGTATTTAGAGAATTCCTACTGACAAGGGAGTGGCCCTGTCTGGCAGGGGACAGGACGTGGCAGGAAGGCCTGTGCGGGCCTGGGGGCCTCACCAGGCTGATGGGGAGGTGGAGGGCTTCCAGCCTCTGAACCGACCCTGCAGCACACGGCTCCCGGCTGCCGGCTGCCAGCTCCCGCCTCCCGCCTCCCGCCTCCCGGCCCTCGGCCCTCGGCTCCCGGCTGCCGGCTCCCGGCTGCTGGCTCCCGGCTCCTGGCTCTCGGCTCTCGGCTCTCGGGCAGCACAGATGGCTTCTCTTCGAGTCCTCATTTACTGCAGACTTAAGAGGATGCACTGCTTTATTTTCAGTTTCCTTGGGAAAGTATGATTACCATTCAGAGGAGTCTCAGACAGTAATCATTGTTCCTTTAAAAATCAATTATGCAATTTTAACCTCTTTGGCTTTTAACTGTTATTTATGGCCTTGCATTTCCTCTCCAAACAAATAAACCTTATGGCATTCCTCAGGAAATGTTACATCTAAAAATAGAATTAAGTATTTTTTAAACTAAAAGCTCTCTGTCTTTATATAAAAGCATGTTGCACCAAAATTTAAAGGGGAAATCAGATACCAATGATAGCTGTTTTTGGAATGACTGAATGAGCACAATTCTGGGATTATGATGCAGGATGCCCTAATGGTTTCTATTTAAATTAAAAAAAAATCATCGGTACAAGTAAAATGTATTTCCTAGGATGAACTTCTTTTCTGAGTATAAAATGGCATATGGACCAGCTCTGTCCTCCCCACAAGGGCCCCCCATTCCCTATGCAGAGCCAGGAGTGCTGGGGAAGGGGGAAGCCCCTGAGAAATTCCCCACGCTCCACGGAAGATCCTAAAATGCATCATTTAAGGTGCATGTTTCAGAATTTGATGGGATG
This sequence comes from Orcinus orca, assembly GCF_937001465.1. Lineage (NCBI taxonomy): Eukaryota > Metazoa > Chordata > Mammalia > Artiodactyla > Delphinidae > Orcinus > Orcinus orca. Next base: position 185,059,930 of record NC_064561.1, on the reverse strand, counting down.
GAACTTATGTCAGACCAAACTTGGTGGTGCCTCCCGTGATAACAATGACAGCCGTCACTCACAGGCATTAGGTAGGGTTCCCCTCGTGGGCACAGGTGTCAGGTGTACCCGTTACAGACATGAGCACTTCCTCAGATGCTTCTGCTCTGTGACAACGTGAGGACCAACCGATCCTCCCCGACAGGAACTCTTCTCTGTGCTGGGGATTCGCCCATACCTCCTGTGTTTCACAAAGATAACTCACATCCCCGGACATACAGCAGGTGCCTTCACAGTGGACACCTCAGTGCTAGCCTGTGAAGGTGTCCAGTGCACCTGTCTTATTAGATGTATTAAATTTCGCAAACCTCTCTTCCACCTCAGGACCTGGAATCCCTCGACACCTACATACAGAACACGCTCTCTGCCCTCTACCCACCTTCTGAGGCCACGGCAGCCACAGTGCTCTGGCAGCTGCTCAGCGTGGCCGAGAAGCTCTACAGTGGGGATGGGCTGCGCTGCCTCCTGGACTTCCTCATCCCAGCCAAGAGGGCCCTGCAGCACCTGCAGCGGGAGGCCCGTGTGAGTACCTCCTCGGGGATGGAGCCCGTGTGAGTACCTCCTCGGGGATGGAGCCCGTGTGAGTACCTCCTCGGGGATGGAGCCCGTGTGAGTACCTCCTCGGGGATGGGGCCCGTGTGAGGCCCGCCCGCTCACTTTTGACTAGGGAGAAGAGACAGGCAGGGTTTTAATCTGGTAGCTGGAAAATACCTCATCTGAGCTGTAGGGATTTTAGATCCAGGGGAATATACTGGTGAAGGAAGCAAAGGAGGAGGATATGCTTCTGTGCATTTCAGACTAATCCAGGGGTTAAGCGGACATCCTTCAAGTGAGCATTTGTTGATTTCTTTCTGAAAGAAAGCAGGGTATTATTAAAAAATAAAAATAAATTGTAGTCTCAGCCATTGTTTTGGTAGCATTTAAACACATGACTGGGGAAACCGTCCCATTTTCCTCTGTTCCATTGGTCCTTTGGGCACTGGCTCCGCTTACTCCCTTTGGCTTCTGGCTCCACCTTTCCCTGGTTCCAAATAATTGGTGAAATAAGGCCTATGTCCCAGAAACAGGGCTTCTCAACCTGCCAGTGAGCACGGAGCCCACTGTCCGCAGGCTTCTCTCTGGTGCCCCAGGGGACTCTCGCTGCAGTCTATGTACGAAGGGACTGAGTCCCCCTCCTGAGTAGTCATCTCAGGACGTACGGGAGCAGTTCCAGTAACACAGACAGACCCTGCTGAGTGAATCTCTTATGTGTTTAGTTATTTGGAGGATATTTTTATTGTAGGTTGTTTCTGAGGCAGTGTTAAAACTAATGACAGCCACGTTGCAGTATGTTGCAGTGAACTGCTGCAGAGATTCATGGCTAGATCTTAAAAAGTAAGACATTTATTAATCAGCACCTTCTACTGCTCCATTCATATTGAATTAGGGCTTTTTGAAAAACTACCACTGGGCTACTTTGATTTCTTAAACTCTTTGAATGCCTTTTAACTGAGTGTGGTAGAGAAATGACCATGGATATCCTCGATTTAATTCTTGGTTCGCAGTAGTCTGCCTAGGGTATTTCCTTCATGATTATGTACCTTTTGCACATGTAAAGGGTGTTTATTGATAGGGAAGAAGCAGAGAAATTTGCCTGTCAGGAGAAAAAAGCAGCACACACAACCAAGCTGCGTTAAGTTGGATCTGAAAACACTTGCTCCCTTTCAAAGGCGTGTCTTGAAGAGCTCTTCTGAGCTAATGTTTTGTCTTCTTTCTTCTAATATTCTTTTTCCTTCCATTTTAACAAGTCATCACCCTTCCCACTTCCAAACTGCTTATCTTCTGAAAAAGCCATATGAATAATGTTACTCTTTAATATGATGCATATTTATAAGTATTTAAAAAGCATAAAATGAAATTTAGGGACAGCCTTACTATTTTCATATTTATATTGCTTTTTAATTAAGAAATTAAAATTTGATCATCTGTATGACATCGGAGAAAATGAACTTATCTTGACAACTGTGAATATAAAAATACTTTAGTTAATGTAAATTCAATGCACTTTTTATTCATTTACCAAGTGTCATCGAAGCATGTGGCTTGGAGATCATTATTAATCATATTAATTTTACGGTAAGTTTCTATGTTAACCTGAGAGTTCGATGACCACTATTTTCCCATCCCTCTGTAGAAACCAGACAGGCTTAAAATCACTGGCTGACTTATTTGTAACTTTGTTTCATCACGGTTTGTGTCAAAAAAATGCTTGGAGAAGTTTAAAGAAAAGTAATCAGAAGGCTTCCCTGGTGGCGCAGTGGTTGAGAGTCCGCCTGCCGATGCAGGGGACGCAGGTTCGTGCCCTGGTCCGGGAGGATCCCACATGCCATGGAGCGGCTGGGCCCATGAGCCATGGCCGCTGGGCCTGCGCGTCCGGAGCCTGTGCTCTGCAACGGGAGAGGCCACAGCAGTGAGAGGCCCGCGTACTGCAAAAAAAAAAAAAAAAAAAGAAAAAAAAGAAAAGTAATCAGAAAGAAATAAAACAGAATGTTTCTGCAAGGGGGGAAAGCAGGGGCAAGGGATTAGAACTTAAAAAATGAAATCAAATGGAAATCAGAAAAGGAGAAGGGAATAAACAAGATAAAAACATGGAAATAAAAGTACAACATATATAATAACAGGTTGAAAATGGTAGGCCAGCAGAATTCTAACCAAGGATAATGGATGTAGCGATGTTCATGACAAACTAAATATAGTAAAAGGCAAATGCATTGATAGGGCTAGAGGACCATTCGATAATAATACTGCTAACAACCAGGAAGGTGTAACAATCCGTAAACTCCTAACAACACAGCCTGAAAATGCTTGAAGCATAAACTGAGGGAATTACAAGTGGGAGATTTCGCCTCCCTCCAAAGCAAAGAGGAAAAGCAGCCACATATTACTTAAGATAAACATCTGAACACGATAGCTCTCTCTGCTAACGGGCATGCGCGGAGTGCTGAGCCCAGCAATTTTAGAATACATATAGTTCCCAAGCACAGATGGAACCTTCTCCAAACTTAACCAAATTTGATAAAATTCTAGCCATGTTTTACCATTAGAAGATATACATTTATCTCAAGAATGTATACAATTAGAGAATATTAAAGAACATACATTCTTAAGCATTCATATACATTTACCAAATTTGACCAGAATTGACCATTAGCAATAACATGGTAACAAATACCAAAGAATTGATTTCTTAAGACCACAAAGCAATAAAGCTAGAAATCAAGTTTTTAAAAGACACCCTTCTATTTGGAAATTTGTAAAGGTACTCCTAACAGAGAACCACAAAGGAAACTGGCAAAACAGAGCTGATGAACAGGTGAGTCGTATTTCCATCTAGGATGTAGAAGTGTATGAAAGACCTTTACTCTTGCCAAAACAACAAGAAATTCTGATATGAACCAAACAATTACACCTTCCTTTAAAGCCATCCAAGACCTGTGGATACACAAAGAGCTAAAAGAACTTAACCGTGGAGTGGCAGTGCCTTCCTAAGTGAGCAAAGAGCAGAAGACGCGTTCATCCCTGGGGCGAGTCACTGAGGCTTCAGGGAGGACGGGCGACGAGCTGCCAGAGAAGGACCGTCTCTGCTCAGACCAGGAGGAACCGGGCTTCAGAGACCTCAGGGCTGGAGCACCAGGTTGGAGTCTGGAGGAGCCTCGAATGTAACGATGATCCTCTCTACTAACCCTAGAAATTCTCTGACAGAATAAGTGGAGACCGAGGGGTGGGACCAGAAAGCAAAATATATCAAAATCTTAAAATCACACAGTTTCAAAGTGTGATTTCCAACTCTCATGGTCTCATGGTCTCATGGTCTCACGGTCTTAAAATTTTCGTCTCATAGTTTTAACATGTCCCAGTTCAGAAGTCCAGCAGCAGTTGGTACCAGGCCTCCCTGGATGGAGAGTTGTGAACCCAACCACTGGAGCACTTGAAACAGTTGGTAAACCGAAATTTCTGAAAGTTGAACCAAGCCTCAAGCAATGTAAATTTTATAAGCTATTCTTGGTGGCCAAGAGAGTCGGGGCTGAGCTGAAAAGTGAAGAGATACCTCACTGGGCTCCTGGAGAGTTTAAAGCCACAACCCACCCCCAACTTGCTCTGTTTCTAAGTGCTTTAAACTGATAAACCCTTCATCCTAGCTGTCTAACAGAGTAAAGCTTTCCTCTTTCTAAAAACTATCAGCTTTAGGCAAAAGTTCAGGCATAAAATTTAAAAATTACAAAATGTGCAAAGGCACCAGATTATCAACCCATAAAAAGGAGAAAAAATTGTCAATAGAAAGAGACTCACAGACTACCCAGGTTTGGAATTAGAAGGCCGACTTTCTAAAAACTATGATAAACATATTAAATAATCTACAAGTAAATATGGATGAAGTGGATGAAGAATTTCAGGAACGATTTGGAAACTGTAAAATGAGGACAAAATGGAAATCTTAGAACTAAAAATACTGTAACTGCAATAAAAAAAAAAAACTTACTGGATGGGACTAATGCAGACTGGATGCAGCAAAAGGTAGGATACATGATTTGAAGACATGCCTGAAGAAACGAAGCAGATGGAAGCACAGAGAGGAGAGAGAGGAGGGGAAAAGGTGAGCAAGCGTTAGTAACTTACGGGAGTATCAGGTCAGACACATGTGCAAGAGGATTCCCAGAAGGGGAGGAGTGAGAAAATAGGGCCGAAAAAATATTCAAAGAAATATTGTTGGATAATTTAACAATTTGTTAAAAAACACAGATCTAACACATAGATCCAGGAAGCTCATCAGACCCGGAGCAGGTTAAATACCAACAGAACAACACTTAGACACATTGTAATTAAATGCTGAAAACCCATCATCAAGGGGAAATCTTAACATACAGGGGCAGCGATAAGAATGATGGTGGCTTTTTATCAGAAGCATTGGACTTCAGAAGACAATGGAAAAATATCTTTAAAAAGTTAAAGGAAGAAAAGTCAACTTAAAATTCTATATACAGCAAAAAATCTCTCTCAACAGGAAGATAAAGTAATGACATTTCCAGATAAATAAAAGAGTAGACTAGCACAGATGCTATGCAAGAAATGCTAAAGGGAGGTCTAGAGTCTGAAGGGATATGGTATCAGGCAGAAGCTCAGATCTACAGAAAAATGAGCACAAAGAAAGGTTAAATTTGTAAGTGTGAATTTCTTTTAAAAATTAGCGACCACACACACACACAAAAAATTACTGACCACTTAAAGCAATATATTGTGGGATTTATAACAAATGTAGCAATAAGACATATGACAGCAAAAGCACAAACTGCGGAAGGGAGTAAATCGAATTATAGCATTTAGCATTATAGCTTTATAATGCTAAAGTTATAAATTTGAAATTATAGCTTTAGCATTTCTTGCATAGCATCTGTGCTAGTCTACTCTTTTATTTATCTGGAAACGTCATTATTTTACCTTACTGCTGTAAGGTTCTTACATTGTTTTAAAATAATAAACTATTGCTTTAAGATAGACTGTGATAAGTTAAAGATGCATATCGTAATATTGAGAACAACCACTAAAAATAACACAGATAGGTATAACTAAAAGTTCAATAGAGGAAATAAATGGAATCTAAAAAATAGAAGAGGAGATAAAAGGAAGAACAAAGGTACAAAGGTAGGGCAAATAGAAATTTTATGCCAAGATGATAGATTTAATCCAGCCATGTCAATAATTATATTAAATGTCATTAAGTGAATTTAACATTCCAACTAAAATACAGAGATTGTCAGACTGGAAAAAAGGCAAGACCAACTAAATGCTAGTTATAAGAATTGCCCTTTAAATGCAAAGACAATCCAAAGACTGAAAGTAAAAGAATCAAAACAGACATACCATGTGGTCTGAGAAATGCAAAGCAAATGACAAGACACAAATTTTTGCTTACTAATGAGCAGAAAAATAGACAGGTTAGTATTCAGAGCAGAGAGAGTTCAGTACGATAGACAAGGTGACGCTCTTCTCATCATGGTGAAAATTGAGATGACCTCTCTGGAAAGCAGTTGTTTTAATGAATGCAGAATCTTTAAATTGTCATGCACAATTTGACTCAGAAAGTTTAGCCACAGCAAGTGATCTAAAAGCAGGTCCAGGGCTTCCCTGGTGGCGCAGTGGTTGAGAGTCCGCCTGCCACGCAGGGGACACGGGTTCGTGCCCCAGTCCGGGAAGATCCCACATGCCGCGGAGCGGCTGGGCCCGTGAGCCATGGCCGCTGGGCCTGCGCGTCCGGAGCCTGTGCTCCGCAATGGGAGAGGCCACAGCAGTGAGAGGCCCGTGTACTGCAAAAAAAAACAAACAAACAAACAAAATAAATAAATAAAATGCAGGTCCAGACTCATTCCCAATAATATGTGTTGCAATGTTACTTATAATAGTAAAAAACAGGTATACATTTTAGGAGAAAGGTTAAATCAATAATGTATAAATTTGATGGATTAGTATACACAGATTGTGATATAATATTAAGCCAAAAAAAGGTTGTAAGTTTCTTTTATACCTGTGTTTTTTAACATACATTTTAAAAACAAGCACAAGGGACTTCCCTGGTGGCGCAGTGGTTAAGAATCCAACTGCCAATGCAGGGGACACGGGTTCAAGCCCTGGTCTGGGAATATCCCACATGCCGCGGAGTGGCTAAGCCTGTGCGCCGCAACTTCTGAGCCTGCGCTCTAGAGCCTGCGAGCCACAACTACTGAGCCCACGTGCCACAACTACTGAAGCCCATGTGCCTAGAGCCCGTGCTCCGCAACAAGAGAAGCCACCGCAACGAGGAGTCTGCTCGCCGCAACTAGAGAAAGCCCACACGCAGCAAGGAAGACCCAATGCAGCCACAAATAAATAAATAAAACAAGCGCAAGAGGACATGCAGTGACCTCAGCGTGTTGTGCTGTTGAAGGCCCGTGAGTGTGGATACAGGGCAGTTCTGCTTGTTCTACTTTCTTCACTTTGGAAACATCCCCAATTAGCAAGATAGAAAGGAAACCTTAAAAAGTTGGAGATAAAAGGTGATGTTGTAGCCTATGGCAGCTTTAACTGACTGCTCCGGACCTGGGTGTGTAATTCTCAGCCCTGGCTGAAACATACAGACACTGAGGAGGCAGCAAGTTGCATGTGGCAGCCAGACCCCATGCACAGAGCTCAGGCCAAGGGCACGTTGAAGAACACCTAGTCACCATCTGGGAGGCTGGTCAGTCTTCCTGAAATTTGAACAAATATGTTCAGGTGCTTCTGGAGCCTGGTAATACGTTGTTGAGCGGACCACCTGGGCACCATCCTCTGCCACAGGGTCAGGGAGACAGGACCCCAACAGGCAGATAGTTGGGACAGTGTTCCATGGACACACGCAGAGGGAAGCTCGTCCCGCTGTGCCCAGTCAGGCCCAGGAAGGTCGCCTGCCCCCTTGCCCAGGACAGCCTGGACAGTGGATGGTCTGCACGGAGCAGCAGTGTGTGAAGCTGTCAAGGGCCCAGGGAAGCTCAGCAGTAGTTTTCACATTTAATCCACAGCCAAGCCCCTGTTCTGGCTTTTCCAAGGGACCAGAAAAGTTGTGTTTTGTTTTGGTTTTAGTCACCCAAGCGGGAAAGGAATGCTGAGATTTTTGGAATATTGTAATAACTGATGTGATGCGTCTATGATGATTGAAAACCTGCTGTGATCTTGTGACATGCAGGTTCCTGAACCGCTTTGTGAAAGCTCCTTATAAAGAAAGAGTCTGCACTTGTTTTTAGCAGCTGAACTGTAGCTCTTAAACAGTGAAGCCCACCCACCTCCTTCTGAATAAAAAAGCTTTGGTTCTAACACCTCTTCCTTGAAACACCTCAAACAACCTTTTTTTGATTTGTTTTGGGTTCTTTTTGGGTTTTTTTTTTTTGGTTGCACCGCCCGGCTTGTAGGATCTTAGTTCCCTGATCAGGGACTGAACCCGGGCCCTCAGCAGTGAGAGCATGGAGCCCTAACCACTGGACCGCCAGGGAAGTCTCAAACAACCATTTAGAGAAGGCGTTGAAATGGGAGAAAGAAAGCTCCTTTTCAACCTGGAGTTTTCTCAGAACTGGAACTATTCAGAACATGACTATATTTATAGCATCTGTTGAATTTGGATTCCAGAGGAGTAGAAAGATTTACAATCAAAACTGTAGAGAGTTTGCCTTTCAGAACTGTGGTGGATACGTGTCCGCTAACGATGAGGGCAAAAAAATTACTGTCTGTTAAATGTTTTTTTTAAATCTCGCAGTAACTAAGGCAAAAATAGGACCACGATTCATAGAAAGAGCAAAAGTACATGAGAATTCACAGAAAACAAGCATCAGGAAACCGTTGGCTTCACAGTCACGTGATGTGAATTAAAACAACAATATTCCACAGCATACGTGTTAATTCAGGAAACAGTTTCTTGATGTAAAGCCTTACGCTGCTAATCAGTGGGCACGGTGATACCTTACTGTGATACCCCACTGCTGACAGTATGTCTCTTGATGACAAATTGGTCATACTGTCAAGAATCATAAAAGACATTCATAGCCTTTGATCCTGTAATCCTAATCCCAGAAAATGATAATTTAAAAGAATATCATGAAAATGATATCATGAACAAGTTCCTTGCATTTTTAATTTACAATAGAAATCCACAGAAGCACTGTTGGTTCTGACAATAGAGGATCGTTAAGTAGCCATCAGGATGGTAACTGAGTAACAGAAGTGCTCGCTTAGGGTGACTGCTGACAAGAATACCAAATTCTGTCTACATTACTATTGCAGTTTAAATAACTAATAATAATAAACAGTGGATAAGGGCACAGAAAAGTTAAAAGTCTCTAGAGGTATATTAGGATGAGTTTTTTTTTTTTTTTTTGCAGTACGCGGGCCTCTCACTGTTGTGGCCTCTCCCGTTGCGGAGCACAGGCTCCGGACATGCAGGCCCAGCGGACATGGCTCACGGGCCCAGCCGCTCCGCGGCATGTGGGGTCTTCCCGGACCGGGGCATGAACCCGCGTCCCCTGCATCGGCAGGCGGACTCTCAACCACTGTGCCACCAGGGAAGCCCTCTCTTCTTTTTCATTTTCTGTATTATTTAATTAGGGTTTGTGCAGTAAGTCAGCGCTGGAGTAGGGAAAGCTGCAAAAAAAAAATGCTGGAACTAAACCCAAACAGGAGACTGTGATCCCGTTTCAGAACCTGTGTCTGCAGCTCTGGCAGGTGGGCGTCCCACCGCTGTTCCCTAACAGCCTGACACCCTCCTGCCCCACGGAGACACTGGCTCATCCATCCTGAAGTCGAAACCTTTTTTCTAGAGCAAGTTCTTCTCAAAGAGGTGGTTAAGGACTCACCCCATCATTGACAGCTTGGTTGCAAACTCCAGTGACCCCTTCAAATAAGCAGAAAGGACGGCTGCTGTGGGTGGGAGCTGGCGTGATGTGGGGGCCCTAGATCGGGGCCCTAGATCCGTGCCCTCTCACCATGGTCCCCACCCTGCAGTTCCAGAGGCTGGGGGCTGCCCGTGGGTGCCGCGAGCTTAGACCAAGGGCTGCAGGGGCGAGAGGGTGAAAGCCCAGCCCTGCCCAGGTGGGGCCGGCCCTGGGAGCGGCTCGCCCCACAGCCCCTGGGGTTGAGACTGTGCCTGCGGTGTCTCCCCATCCCCAGCTGCCCGCCTCCCCCAGCCACCCAGGAAGAGCAGTACAAATGCGTTTCTAACGCCCTGTCTTCAGTCCTGATCCCTTTGTTGTTCTGGGGTGCTGGGAGGCCCAGTCGCCCACCATCCTGCTGGACAGAGGCCAGGGGCTCTGACAGATTCCACGTCAGCCGCTAATCTCCCTGCATCCCTCTCTTGTCCCAGGCCAGGTACGCAGGCCTCCTCTTCCTGCACGAAGGGTGGCCGCTGTGCATCCACGAGAAGGTGGTGGTGCAGCTGGCGCCCCTGCGCGGAGTCAGGCTCAGGCCTGGGGACTTCTACCTGCAGATCACTGTGGCGGCGGGGAGGCAGCCCGCCAGACTGGTCTTGAAACGCCTTTCCCGGCTTGGACAAGGCTCGGAGGAAGTCATTGTCCCTGAGACCATGTACGGCTGTGTCTTCACGGGAGAGTTCCTGGAACTGGTGAACGGGGAGCAGAACGGTGTCCCCTTGCAAAACTGCTTGCTGACCTTGGGCTCGGTGGTCTACCGCACCCCCTGGAACAACGTCACAGACCCTGTCTTTGTCCCCACCACCGGAACCAACCTGCCCAGCTGCCCCAGCGGTCCTGGTCCTCAGCAGCCACCACCCGACAGCACCTCGGAGGCTCCAGCCCCGGCGCCAACCGTGGCCAGCCCCGCTCCCCAGGGAGGCACACCTTCCAAGCACACCCCAACCCTGCCCCACTGCGGTGGGCATCCCAACAGTAACCAGCCCCGCCGTCTTCCTTCCCCAAGAAGGGCTGAGTGCGAAAGCCCCGGGACCCTGTCCGGGAGTCCCAGTGGAGGCCTCAGGGGTGTTGGCCCCTCAGAGCAGGACCCCTGGGAGTGTCCTGAGAGCCCTGAAGGACCAGGAGGGAGGCTGGACCCCATGGACAAGAAGGACGGCTCCAAGGCCCTCGCCTTCCACGCAGAGGGGGGCAGCCCGAGCTCTAGGAGGCGGCCGCCCAGAACCCCAGCCAGTGTGGAGGCCAGACGCTGGTTCAGGAAGTCCTACATGGAGGCCCTGCAGAACCCTATGCCCCTGGGCTCCAGCTCTGAGGAATCCATCGGGGATGAGGCCTGTGGCTCCCAGACCCACGGCCGCAGGGCCAGGGGGGCCGGGGCAGTGGCCAGTCTTACCCAGAAAGAGATCCCTGGCCCTGCGGGAGACCCCCAGGAGATCCCGAGACAAGAGAATGGTCCAGGAGCTGCAGGGAGGACCCTTCCCAGGAGGTCTCGATCCTGGGATAGGTCCCTCAGAAGCTCCCGAGGTGACACCTGGCGGGCCTCCCAGCACTTAGCCAGCACCAGGCCTGGGGGTCTCCTGGGAGGACAAGCTGTGGGGACCAGAACCACAGGCTCCAGCTGTCCAGGCACAGTGGAGAGTCCCAGCTGCACAGGAGAGGAAGGTAAATGTCCACCCCCGCTCCCCTCCCCCTCCCCTCCCCCACACACTCCCCTCCCCCACTCTCCTCCCCCCCACTCTCCCCCCCCCACTCTCCCCCCCCACTCCTCCCCCCCCCACTCCCCTCCTCCTCCTCCCCTCTCCCACCTGTGACAATTGGTCTGGTCACTTGATTCAGTAGAAGCCTGTCTCCATGTCCGTATCAACTGTTGAAAATGCTTACATGTATTCATTTCCGGGGCTGCCACAGCAAGGTACCACAGACTTCGTGGCTCTGAACAACAGAAAATTATCCTCACGGTTCTGGTCCTAAAGTCCAAGATCAAGGTGTCCCAGGGTCCCACTCTCTCCAGAGGCTCCAGGGGAGGGTCCTTCCTGCCTCTTCTGGCTACTGGAGCCCCAGGCATCCCTTGGCCAAATTCATTGCCCTTCACCCTGTGTCTCACTGTGCCTCCAAGCTCCCTCTCCTTTCTCTTGTAAAGACACCTATCATTCAATTTAGGGCCCACCCTAAACTTCACTAGTTCACTTCTGCAAAGAGCCTTTTCCAAATAAGGTCGCATTTGTGTGAGAGTGAAGCCCCCCTCTCTGAGGAGATGCACGAGAGCGAGGACCCATCTCTGAGGAGATGTGTGAGGCTGAGGCCCCACTTTCTCTGAGGTGGTGCTCAAAAAGGAGGCCCCCCCTCTCTGAGGTGACGTGTGAGGGTGAAGCCCCCCTCTCCGAGGTGACGTGTGAGGGTGAAGCCCCCCTCTCTGAGGTGATTCTCAAGGAGGGGGCCCCCCTCTCTGAGGTGACGTGTGAGGGTGAGGCCCCCCTCTCTGAGGTGATGTGTGAGGGTGAAGCCCCCCTCTCTGAGGTGACGTGTGAGGGTGAAGCCCCCCTCTCCGAGGTGACGTGTGAGGGTGAAGCCCCCCTCTCTGAGGTGATTCTCAAGGAGGGGGCCCCCCTCTTCTGAGGTGACGTGTGAGGGTGAAGCCCCCCTCTCTGAGGTGATTCTCAAGGAGGGGGCCCCCCTCTCTGAGGTGACGTGTGAGGGTGAGGCCCCCCTCTCTGAGGTGATGTGTGAGGGCCAGGAACCCACTCTCTGAGTGATGCTGGTGGACGTGGCCCCTTCTCCCTGAGGTGATGCTCAAAAAGGAGTCGCAATGATGCATGAGGACAAGGCCCCCCTCTCTGAGGTGACGTGTGACAGCGAGGACCCTGTGTCTTAGCAGATGTGTGAGGTGAGAACTTGTCTGAGGAGATTTGTGAGGGTGAAACACCCTCTCTGAGATCATTCTTAAGGATGAGGAACCCCTCTCTGACATGTTGTGTGAGGGTGCAACCCCCCCTCTCTGAGGTGATTCTTGAGGTCCAGGCACCCCTCTATGAGGTGACACTGGAGGGCAAGGCCCCATTCTCTTTTGTGACAAGTGACTCGAGGACCCACTCTCTGAGGAGATGTGTGAGGGCGAAAAGAAACCTTTCTCATTGAAGTGGTGTGTTTGGAGGATGAGGCCCCCGTCTCAGAGGTGATACGTGCGTGAAGATCCCGTTTCTCAAGAGGTGTGTGAGGCGAGGAAGCTCTCTCTGAGGCATGTATATGGCCAGACCCCCACACTGAGGAGATGCATGAGGGTGGTGCCTCCCTCTGGAGAGGCGTGTGAGGCAGCGACCACCTGTCTGAGGTGATTCCTGAGGTCGAGGCTCCTCTCACTGAGCGGATGTGTGAGGGTGAAGCCTCCTCTCTGAGTTGATGTATGAAGCAAGGACCCTTTCTCTGAGGGGACGAGTGAAAGCGAGGCCCCCTTCTGACATGATGGCCGAGGGAGAATCCCTTCTTTTACACAGCGTGGAGGGTGAGGACGCCCCCTCTGAGGTTATGTGTGAGCTCGAGGCCTCAATCTCTGGGGTGATGCAGGAGGTTGCGGTCACGATCCGTGACATCATTCGGTATAAAATGTTTCTCCCTTGGGTGTTTTCTGGTTGTCAGGATCTGAGAACCCGTTTAGTTATGTGATTTATTCATTACTCCTCAGGAAAAGCCTGACCTGCAGATGTGCTCACTGACCTTTCCCACCAGAAATGGGACAAGTTCACAGGTCTCCTGTTTTCTCCTTGCATTTGTAGCTGCCTTCAGGCCAGAGAAGCACGTTATCGTTGACCAGGTCTCTTTGCTTTGTGCAGCTGATGTCTCTGCAGAGGGCAGCAGCTTCCGAGGAAGCAGCCCCAGCCGGTGTTCGGACCTGCTTGCTGAGCCGCTGTGCCCCGAGGGTGAAGCGTGGGCACCTGGCACAGGAGACCTGCCCAGCCGGGCGCCCAGGCAGGAGCTGGAACTCAACCAGGAGCTGCTGCAGTCCGGGGCGGTCACCCTCCCAGGTGAGCATGGCTGTCTTGCTAACAACACACCACAGGCCAGCGGCTTCTTAACAACACAACTTCACTTACCACGGCCCTAGAGGCTGGATGTCCACGGTCAAGGCGCAGCGTGGTGGGTGCCGGTGAGGGCCCCTTCCTGGTTCACAGTCAGCACCTTTTCACCGTGTCCTCACATGGCAGGTGGGCAAGGGGTCTCTTTTATAAGGGCATTAATCCCATTCATGTGGGCTCCACCCTCAGGACCAAAGCCCCTCCCACAGGCCTCACTTCCAAATTCCATCAAATCAGGTATTAAGATTTCAGCATATGAATTTGGGGGGTTACAAACAGTCAGAGCATGGCAGTGGGCCTCACCCTCCCAGGTGAGCTTGGCTGTCATCTGCCCAGGTGAATGCCGGGCTCTACCCTCCCAGCAGATCTCACATCTAAGCCGGTAACTCAAATAGTGTTTGCAGATCCTGGCTCCATCTCCTCGAGCTTGAAGCCGCGGGTGTCCCTGTGGGGGCTGCCCCCTTTCACGATGGCCCCTTGTTAGTTCACAGCCTCTGGGACCTTCCCGGGTGGAATCTGGAATTGCCCACAGAGGGCAGAGAGAGACCGAAGAAAGAGGCCACGCTCCACATTGGCAGGTGGCAGGTAACTTGTACACTAGGCTTGTATGGGCGGCCTCAAGATCTCCGCCCCGCCCACCAGAGTCTTAAAGTTCACCTGGAGGGAGGCCTTAACTGGGCTCAGTCATGTTACTCTCCAGTCGGTCTCGATGCCACACCGTTATCTCCAAGGTGCGTCTTGAGGCAGGTTCCGGGAACGAGGAGGGCGGAGGAGCACAGGGGCCTGGGTCCAGCTCGGGGGTCGGCTAGCGGTCACATCCTCTCAGTGACCTCCTCCAGCACCTCTGTTTCTGCAGGAACCCGAGACCGTCAGGGAAGAGCGGTGGTGCAGGTCTGTACAAGGGGCCCACTCTGGTCCAGCGAACACATGTCCAGTGCCGAGCTAACCCGTCTGCTGAAGTACCTCCACACCATCCCCAGGTGGGACTGAGCCAGCCTCCAGTTTTCAGACCCTTTGAGGATAAACCCAGCTGAGGTGTAATCTCGGGTGGCTCCCGGGCTCTGCCGTCTGGCGCGTCACTGCGGCAGGTCCCGTCTCCCACCTCCCCCTCCTTCCGGGCCCTCGTGCCGGGCTCTCACGTGCCGCCCCCCACGCACCCCGTCCCTCCCGTGCACCTGGACCCCTGTCCTCCGAATGCAGGCCTGAGTTCTGCGTTGCTCTTCCTTGTGCAGTACTGGCTTTAAGCATTATTTGTCTACATGTTTTATGCTCCACGTCTTTCTAAAAAAGATTTGAAGTGACCTTGATTAAAGACACGAGCTGATAGAAACAGAATATTTAGTATAACCGGGTGAAGAAATTGTACAAATAGGAGGTACCTGGTGCCAGAAAGCAGGAAAGACTGACCACGAACTAGGCCTTGTGGCATCGCTGGGCCTCCGGGCAACCAGCAGCACACGCGCCAGGAAGAAAGTGCACCAGCCCCTCCAGAGCCGCACCTTCCTGGTGTGGAATTCCAGGGGACCTTGCCTCCTGCGCCCTACACAAGGAAGCAGACACGCTTGGGTGACCCTCCCCAGGGCTCTCCACGGACCAAGGACAGAGATGGGGGCGGATGGAGAACCGGAGTCACGCGCATTGTTTGGGGCCCCTAACCCCCAACAGGTGCAGACGGGCTTCGGGCTCCCTCACGGCCATCAGACCAAGAGCCTCCACGGTGCCGGGTGGACGTAGCCCCAGGGCTCAGTCCTAAGGTCAACGGCCCAGGTTTGAATCCCGGCCCCGAGTCCCAGCCCTGCCCTTGGCTGGAGTCGGTAGTGTGCCGTGATGGAGGGATGTCTCGTGGGTGTGCTAGAGGGGCTAGAAATAATCTCTCTGCAGTCCCTAGAGTGAAGTCACATGACCTCACGTGAGAGCGTGCTGGGTGACTCATGGCCACGTGTGCGCACGTGTGGGAACATGCTACCTGGTGTGCCCTCGCGTGACGTGGGAGCGTTCCTGGTACAGGACCACCCGTGACCTCATGCTTGTTTGTGGGGTATTGACTTTCTGTTGAAATTTTTTCTGAAGTAGCACGGGTACAGTCAGTGTGGGACACACAGGCAGGAAAGGACTTAAAATACCGCATCCCCCAGGCTCCTTCGCAGAGCGAGGCTCGCAGTTATCTGCAGGGCCTACTTTCACTGCGCTGAGCCTAGGATTTCAAACTTATCTTTCAGCAGAGATTTCAAAATATAAGGAAACGACTCTGAAAAAAATTACTTTCATCCTTGCACTAGTTCATACTCTATAAGCCTCAGGTAAACACCTTCAAAGCCCTAGAATAATGACATTTTCTATTTACCAGAAGCTTTCCTTTGACCACTGCAGGGAGGTCCTGGTTGACCAGGGCCCCCCGAGAGAAAGGAGTGAGACTGCTGTGGAGTCTGTGGGACCGGGGCTGAGCTGGACGTCCAGACCCCTGCTTTTTCCACTTTGCCACAGACGGTGCAGACAGTGCGCCGCTGCTCACCTGCACATGAAGACCTGGGAGAAGAATGTTTCTGAAGACTTAGGGGAGCTTGTTCTGGAGCCCGAAGGTTTGTCTGGTTATTCCCCAACAAGGGCTGTAACCGTGAACGTCCTGATAGAGAGCAGCACCGGGAGAAGCCACTGCCCTCAGCTCTTGGGAAGAGGCACCTGAGATGCCGCACCTTTGGGAGGAGCGCCCGGGAGAGTCTCATCGTCGGTTCCTGCAGGTGTGTTACAAGGAGCCCCGCATTCCTATGAGTTGGCCTCGTGAAAGGACTACCGTCAAACTCTTAGATACACAGAACCTTAAACTCGGAAAGGATCTTGGCTGTTATCCATGCACCCTCCTGCGCCATGCAGGAATCCACCCATCCATCCTGCCATCCACACTTACCTGGGAATACAAAAGGGAACAGCAGAAGTTCCTGCCCTGATGGAGACACACAGGTGAACCCGAATTGTCGCAGCTCCCATGGTGAGACAAGCCCACAGTGCCGAGAGGGACTTCCCAGACATACTGTGTCCTGGAGGAGGGAGAGGGTTTGCAGACAAGAGGGGAAGCAAGAGCACACACAAGGCCTGGAGCCGTCGGGCACTTTGTGAGGACGGAAGACGCTGTGAAGACAGCAGGCCCCCCTGGGCCGAAGACCATGGCGTGTGGCAGGCCGAGCGGCCTGCAGCTTCAGGAAGACAGTTCGGAGGCTTCCGCAGAAATGCAGACCGAGACATCCAGGCAGGTCTGCACAGCGGCCTGGGGTGGATCAGGGACCCCAAGGGGCCAGACTGGGGGGCCTGGAGGCTGCCTGCCGCTGGGAGTGAGGGTGAAGCAGAGGCGTCAGGGGATCCAGAGCAGGGGCAGGCAGAAGGGGAGGGGATCTGCTCTGGGGTTCCAGTTGGTACCAATGTGGATGCAGGAATGAGCAAAGGGGTCCGTCTCAGCCACTCAGGACCAGGGTCCAGCGGCCGTCTGACCCCGGGAACAGCCCCCAGGAAGGGCGGGGCTGTCCTGCCAGCCGCCAAGTGGGTGACGTCGTAGAGGAGAGCCTGTGAGTCACTGAGCACGACTGCCCCGGTGGTCCTGGTGAGGCCACTTGCCGGGCTCTGGGGCCACGACTGACTTGGCAGATGAAGGGAAACCCCAGGGCCGGGGGCGCCAGAGAAGGGAGGCCCACGACGACAGAGCGAGATCCAGCCGTCCCTGCTGGAGGCCTCCGGTCTGACCGGCAGGGTGGACACGAGACCCTCCGACGAAATGCAGCATCTCGCCCAGCTCCTGACAGCACTGACCAGGACCCGTGTGGCCAAGCAGGTGGGCACCGAGAAGTCCCTGGGCAGAGACATAGCGTCCACCTGCCTGCTCCCACCTGGGCCTTGAGGAGCCGCCAGCACCAGACGCGTCAGCTTGGGCTCCGCAGCCCCACTTCTGTCCTCGTACCTGGCCTCCCCAAGAAACACCCTTCAAATGCTCTTTAGCAGTTTTACCCCAAATGGAACACACCTGACTGGGGGGCGAACAGGAACATGGCACTAAAGCTGTGCAGCTCTGCAGCGTTGTGTAAGCAGGCATCAGGGCCCGGGCTCAGCACTGCTGCGTGTGCATCTAGAGATCAGCGTCCAGACAGGCAGCTGAGTTAGAACACTCGCTGACACCGGAAGCTACAGTGGAAGGCGGTTCCCAGGGACACTGAAAGTTCTGAAGAATGAATATACCAACTTGTCCCGGCCTATTATTCTTTCCTATTGAATCTGGAACTGAAGCTTCTGATCACACAATACAGACAACGGGGTTTTCAAAAGCACGTGGCGAGATTTTTAGTTTCAGGGGATGCTCTGCAGCCCTGCATCAACCCAAACACACAAACGAGTACAAAGACTCCCAGGAACCTCTGGCTCCTGGATGAAGGCCCTGCTTCACTCACCCAGAGCTGCACCTGCGTGGATGTCGGTGGGCAGGAGAGAGAAAGCAGACCTCCCCACTGCTGGTCCACCACAGTGAGTCCCGCTTGCCCTACCTCCAACTGAGAAGCAGCTGATTCCTCAGGAAGCGGAAGGCGGATGTGTATCAAGCCAAGAGTCCCGAACTCGTAGAGCCAAGAGCATCTCGGTGGGGACGCGTCTCGTGGAGAGACAGGGAAGCTCGCTCTGGACAAGATTTAACACGTCCTGTCTTTCTTTCTCCAGGAAAGAGGTGCGGGAGCTGGGGCTGGTCATCCTGGTGGACGCACGCAAGAGCCTGGCCGCCCCCGCCCTCTCCCAGGCCCTGGCAGCCCTGCAGGTGAGCAGGTGGGTCCCGTCCTGGGGCGCTGAGCTTCTCCAGGCACAGGGGGTCAGCGGCCGCCACCTCCCTCGTGTGAATCTGGAGATGTGGGGAGGGGCCTGTGCTTAGAGGTGGAAGGAGCAAAGCAGGTTCCTGCTTCTGCCCCCTCCCGGCCTCGCTGCAGACCTTCAAGTCCAGCTGGCCAGGGTCAGCCGTGCAGACGTTCTGCTTTGTGCTCTGACTCAGCAGGAACGGTGATGACGTCCCTTCACACCGTCTCCGTGTCTACTGTCCGACTAAATCCGGGTGCAGGGTAGTTAGTCACCCTCCCAGACAGGAATGGAGGCCTGCAGGGGCGGCCGCCACTCACTGTGGGGTGCGGGCCCTGGTCATTGGGCGGCCAGGAGTCCCGGAGCCCTCTGGGACGGGGTCAAGGCCAGTGGTCTAGCGGTGGCCTCAGGAAGCCCCAAGCCTGGATTCCAGGTCATGAGTAGAATCCAGGGAGTCCCTGGAACAGGGAGAGAGGCACCACTGCATGTTTCAGGGACCCAGGGCCAGATGGGAGCCTGAGAACATTCAGTCTCCCTCAGATGTGTGCACACAGGGCTCCTGTGTGCCAAGCGCTGTGCTGGGGTCCAGGCTCTCAGAGGCACCTGGAGCTGCAGCTGCTCCGGCGGCTCCTGAGCACCGTTTCCTCTGTTCCATCTCTAATGGTACAGCACTGGTCACTGTTCTCACCCAGGCGCCTACATTTTAGGGACGCCGAACAGAAGTTCTTTCAAAGAAAGATTTAGTGAGTGAGGTTGGAGCAAGTCTGACCAGCTGGAGAGCAGAGTCTGGGGAAAGCAAAGAGGGGCCCAGCAGACAGGCTCTGCGCGGGGCGGGGCTCGGGGGAGGCCAGGCCGGAGCGGCTTGGGGAGAGGCTCCGAACTTCCAGGCGAGGGGAGAGGTGGGCACAGCGTGCTGTATGCCGTGCCGCGTGCTGTACCGCGTGTGTGTTGTGTGCGGGACGGAGCAGAGCAGGGCCAGACAGCCAGGAAGACGCAGATGCACGTCTGCACACTCTGCGGGCGTTTCCTAAAGCGGGAGGACTGGCAGCTCTGCTCCTTTGGCATCCGATGGGAACGTGAATATCATCAACCATGAAGAGCCCGTGGAAATCAGGGCTCCAGCCTCAGGCGGAGACGAGCGAGCCCTTCGCAGAAAGTCTGCCGCGCTTCCCCACCCTAGCTGTTGACCTGAGATCTAGGCAGATCGGACCTGGCCACTTACCGGTTTCCTCAGCATTTCTTTTTGTTCAGACTTCCCTTAAATCCTGGGCCACTCGGGTCCCATGCGGGAGTCAGGCCTGAGAGCGGTGGTCCCTGACCACCCACGCAACTCCCAGAGCAGAAGCTAGGAGCTGGGGAAACGTCAGCTACGTCTGGGACCTTTTATCACACGCGAATAGTCTAAGGAGCTTCATGATGGGGTTACGAGAGGAGATCCAATTCTTTTCCATGTCTGGACATAACTGTTCCACAAAGCTGGCTTTCAGACAGCCCTGAGGGCCTTGCAGAGAAAGCTGGCCTGCAGACCTCTGCCCTGTTTTTGGCTCAGCTGACAGCAAGATTTCCGATGCAAATGAGAGGAATGGAAATGAGCTGGAATTTAAGGATCATGTGTCCATTTTCAATTTAAATTTTGAGGGATGTATAAAAGTACTTAAATATTTTTACAAAGGGCAAAAACTTTCAGCTGTTCTTCATATTTACCTCAAGTAAGTATACTTCAAATTTGTTAAATTATTAAAGTTCAGATACCATAAAAAGCTTTCCATTTTGAAAAGGGAATAGTGACTTTTTTCCCTTGGTGGAAGAAACTCCTGGGACTTTGCGCATCCCTTACCCCACTCACAGCAGGTAACTATTACCTTATTAACATGGTAATTGTCATAAATCATTAACTGTTCTCTCTTATCTGAGAATTAACATTAATTCTCTTTGGAATAGTAACAAATCCTAATAGTAAAAATTCACTCAAATAGGAATATATAAGAAATATAAAACACTTTTCCAAACTGTTTGTAGTTTTAATGCAGGATAACTCAAAATTTTAGCTAAACTGAGTAAGAGAAATAGAATATGGCTCTAAAATAGGAAAACAAGATTGTTCTTTTCTGTGGCTTTTCTATGGCTTATTCATTCAACAAATATTTACAACGTGTCATCCACAAGAAGCCACTTAACAAAAATATAAGTACATAGGATGAACTTAAAATAGATAAGATATCAGTTAGTCCTGAGGCTCATCCAGTAAATTCATTTCAAACTAGGGGATTACAAAAAAGCCTAAAATTTGTTTATAAGAAAGTATTAAAAAGTAAAGCCTTAGGGAATATGAATGAAGAAACACTGGGTAAATAAAAGCATCTTATTGCGGAATGATCTGGCCTCAGTATAATCTAGCAGACAGAAACAGGAGTTTGATTAAAGTCATAAACACTCTCTAAAAATAAGATTTTTTTCAACCAATAGAGTTAGAACAATTGGACATCTGTATGCAAAAGAAAAGAGAAAAAAGAAATCTTCAACACATACTTCATATGATATATAAAAATTAACTGAAAATGGATCTTAGACCTACATGTAAAATCTAAAACTGCAAAACCACCAGAAGAAAACAGAAAATCTTCATGACCTTGGTTTAGTCAACTATTTCTTAGCTCTGACCCCAACAGCATAATCTGTAAAAGAAGAAAATGATAAATTGAACTTCATCCAAATTTAAAACTTCTCCTCAGAAGCCATTGTTACTAAAATGAAAATACAAAGCCAAGACTGTGATAAAATGTTTGCAAAACACATATCTGATAAAAGACTTGTATCTAGAATATATAAAGTCTCAGAACTCAATAGAAAGAGAAAAAAAGTCCAGTAAAATATGGGCAAAATATTTGAACAGACTTTACCAAAAACAATTGATGAACGGGAAATAGGCACATAAAAATATGGTCAGGGCTTCCCTGGTGGCGCAGTGGTTGGGAGTCTGCCTGCCGATGCAGTGGA
The DNA here is from genome assembly GCF_937001465.1 of Orcinus orca. NCBI lineage: Eukaryota > Metazoa > Chordata > Mammalia > Artiodactyla > Delphinidae > Orcinus > Orcinus orca. The sequence goes on along the minus strand of NC_064561.1, from coordinate 185,038,548 downwards.
CGCGAGTTCGTGCCTGGATCCGGGAAGATCCCACGTGCCGCGGAGCGGCTGGGCCCGTGAGCCACGGCCGCTGAGCCTGCGCGTCCGGAGCCTGTGCTCCGCAACAGGAGAGGCCACAGCAGTGAGAGGCCCACGTACCGCTAAAGAAAAAAATATATATATGTTCAACGTCTTTAGTCACTGGAGAAATGCAAATTAAAACCAAAATGAGATCACACATACAACTACAACCACAAACTTGACAAGAACAAGACCGGGGTGTTGCTGGTGGGATGCAGGACAGTGTAGCCACTCGGGAAGACTATTTGGCTGTTAGTCACAAGCTAAACATACACTTAACCATAGCACCCGGCAAACCAATGGCTGGATAGTTACACAAAAGAAATGAAAACACAGTGTTTACAGGCTTTGTTTATGATTGCCAGAAACTGGAAACAACACACATGTCCTTCATCTGCTGAGTGAACGACAAGACTGTGGTGCCTGCAGTCGAGGTAACATGATGAGCAGTGAGAGGCGTGAGCTACTGACCTCCCAGCAATGGGGATGCGTCTCAGGGCAGTGTGCTAAGTGAGAGAAGCCGATACTGCACTGCATGAGTCCGCTCATATGATATATGGAAAGGCAGTTTACGGAGACAGAAAACAGATGGGTGATTGCCAGGGACTGCGGAGCTGGACTACAAGGCACATGAAGAAATGTGCGGGATGCTAAACTGTCTTATTTCTTCATTGTGGTGGTGGTTACATGACTATAAGTTATGTCAAAACTTAGAGAACTGTACACAAAAAAGGGTGAATTTATCCTATGTTAATTATAATCAATAAACCTGATTACCTTAAAATTCATAAGGGCAAATAATTTATATTCACAGCAAAGGCAACTACATTTTATGCATTTTAGGAACTTTTGGAACATATCAAAGTAGAACCAATAAAAATTGGACAATTTTATTAACTCAATGAAGTTAAAAATTAGAAAGCTAATCAGTATTTCTTATTTCAGAACACATCTCCTCCCTTAATTCATAGTATTTTGCTGCTGGTGGATAAAGAATCAGCATTTAGGCCTGACAAGGATGCAACAATTCAGGTAATGGTTTTAGACTGACTGATGACTGACAGACAGACCCTGACTGATGCATAAAATTAAATATTAGGGCACCTAGATGAGATAACGCACGGAAGAATTTCTGTAAGATGTAGTTGCTTCCGTACAGGAGCCTGGAAACCTGTCTCCAATGCCGTGAATTCTTGCAGGGCCCCTGCAGAGCATAACATTAGAAAACCTTAAAATCTGGCTTTTCTTCTCCACCTCGTTTGTTTCTTTCCTTCTCTTCTTGCTTCTTTATCTTTTATCTGGAAATGCCTTTGCCTTGCCTTCATTCATTTTTTTAAAATGTTCTCTCTTCCCCTCAGATTTCTTTTCTGTTTTTCTTTATTTTTCTTTACTTATTTTTGGCCATGCCACGTGGCTTGCGGGATCTTAGTTCCTGACCAGGAATCGAACCCGTGCCCCCTGCAGTGGAAGCACAGAGCCCTAACCACTGGACCGCCAGGGAGTTCCCAGCCTTCATTCTTGAAGGATATTTTCGCTAGATATAGAACTCTGGCTTGACAGTAGTTTGTTTGTTTGTTTTTTCCGCACTTTAAAGATGTTGTTCTGGTGTCTTCTGGCCTTCCTAGTTTCCGATGAAAAGTTCATAGTAAAAAAGTTCATCTATAGGAAATGTGTCGTTTTTCTCTGGCCACGTCTAAGATTTTCTCCTTCTTTTTTAGCAAATTGACTGTAACGTGACTCGGCATGGTTTTCTCCTTATTTATCCTGTTAAGTTTGGCTGAACTTCTTGAACATTTACGTTTATGTTTATCACCAAATTTAGGAAGTTTTCAATCATTATTTCTTAAGAGTCTTTTCTGCTCATTCTCTCCTCTCTTTCTTGATTTCAGTTACACATACAGTAGTGATATTGTCCCATAAGTCTTTGAGAATCTGGGAGGTTTTTTCACTTTTTTTCTTCTCTTTTCTTCAGATCAGATTGTTTCTCTTGACCTATCTTCAAGGTCACTGACTCCATTCAGCTATTAAGCCCATCCAGTGAGTTTTTTAGTTCAGATATTGTGTTTTTCAGCTATAAAATTTTCAGTGGGTTTTAAAATAGATTTTCTATGTTTCTGCTGAGATTTCCTATTGTCTCATTAATTGCAAGCATCTTTTCCTTTACATCATTGACATAGTTATAATAGCTGTTTTAAAGTCCTGTCGTAATTAATTACAACATCTGTGGTCTTTCCTGGGTTGATCTCTGTTGATTGTCTTTTCCTGAAGCTTCAGAATAGTCACATTTTCCTGATTCTTTGTGTGTCAAGTAATTTTGGATTATCTTTTGAACATTGTGAATATTCTGTTGTAGAGACTCTGGATTCTATTATAAACCTTCACAGAATGCTGTTTTAGCATGCATTTAACTTGATTAGACTGAGTAGGTCCAATTGCACACAACTGGAGCTCCCTTTCCCCAGCTTTCTCCGTGGGGTGGATATTGACCTTCACGTTCTGCCCCAGCTCTATCCTCTGGCTGTTTAGGCCAGAAAGATGCCCATTTTCTATCAGAGCTTCAGCCACTCCAGCCTCACCATATTGGCAGCCTGCCTTCAGGCCAAAGCCACAAAAACAGGGAGCCACCCCATGCCAGTCCCTTTACCCAGTTTCAGTTGCCTCCATGGTGGCTTTGTTCACCCTCCAGAGCTTTCGGATGGCTGTCATTATACTTTATCCAGAGTCTGGTTTTGTCTGGGGAGGTTCAACTCTGCCAAACCAGAAGTAGCTCATCCTTGATTCATCCTCTCACTTTTCCCTTCCTCGTCCTGCCCTTTCCCTTTTCCTGTTAACATCTTGCCGTCTGTTCTTCCCCAACTTTTCCATTCTTTTGGTCTTTCCTCTATTTCTCTTTGCTGTCTCTCCTTTCACGTCTCAGTTAGATTCCTGTGTCCACCCACATATACTCCAGTAATGCCGCCAGCAGGCAGGATAGCTGAACCCTAAAGTTGCTTCTCAATCCTCCCAACCGAGTAACCCCGCAGTTTTCCCAGGAGTGAGCCATTCTAGTGGTTTTTCCCGAGAGCTGCGTCCATGGCCATGACCAGTGAATGCCTTCCTTGGCAGTGTGAGCTGGTGGGTTCCCTGAAGGCCCTGCACAAATTTGTCGACAGCTCCCAGCTGACTGCAGACCTCGAGGGCTCCTTTCCCTACAGCCACAGTGCCTGGATCTGCTTCCGTCGGGTAAGGTGCAACTCACAGCTGCTGCACATGCCAGTCTCCTGGGCTTCTCCTTAGATGGGTTTTTTACTTAAATCAGAAAAGGGCATCCCCCCACCAAGTGTCACACCTGTCATAGTCGCCATCAACAGTCTGTTTCTGGACAGCCACACCATGGCACCCTTGAGAATGCCACTGAAACCCCTCCCTGGGCAGGGGAGGAACTTCTATTGATGTGCAGAGGTCACCGGGCGGCCGCACGGCAGGCTTTGCAACCTGAGATGGGTTTAAATGTGGGAACTCACAGCTGCTTGTTTCAACATCTAACAGAACCTGTCTTTCTGTCTCCTGGCTCTCAAACCTCAATAGAAGCTGGAGCCCTTCACCTCAAACTGCGAGGAAGCCATTGTTTTCCTACAAAATTCAGTCCACTCCCTGAACACCCACAGGACCCCAAGCACAGCACAGGTAGGTTCTCGTGTATTTTATTTTATTTGACAGATAGGTGGGAACACAACAGTTGGGTCAAAACCATCATCCTCAGCAAAAATTTTCAAGCCCTTTTTCATTCATAGATCCCTTTCAATTAGCAAAAAACTTCCCTTGTGACCAAAAAAATCCCACTCTGCCCAGAAAAGAAACATCACCACTACATTTGCTGACATGCCACCGAGGCACAAGTGATTTGCTGTCAGGAGACACAGAGGTGGACTGGCTGGAGGGACCTCGACAGCCTAGGAACCAGGGCCCTGGAGATGCCTCCCGGTCCCAGGGTGCGCGGTGAAATCCACGGCCTCGTCTAAATGCCAGCATCTCCTCCTGCTGCCGCCTTTAAGCTTCCCTCTTGCTTTCTGCCCTCAGATCTCCCTTCCCTTGGGCAAGGGCATCTGGAGCTGTGCTACGTTCCTACGGGGACTGGGCGGCGTGTGGGGTGTGCCAAGCCCACCCACTTTTAGCTCGGTTGACAGAGCAAGGACGTGGGTCACACTGACGTGTCCATTAGCGCTAGGCTTGGGAGGACTGGAGGAGGGCTTCCAAGCACGTTTCTCCTACCCCGGGCAGGAGGTCGCAGAGTTGATCGGCAAGCACAGGGCGATGATGAAGCATGTCCTGGAAGACGCGCGGCTGGTGGCCCTCCGGCTGGAAGGCGGCACCGTGCTGGCACGGCTGAGGAGGGAGGAGCACGGCGCCGGCCAAGACTACCAGTGAGTGTCCCGCTGGGGCAGCGCTGGACCGCAGCCCAGCCGGGGCGATTCCCAGTGCTCTGCCCAGTCACGGGAAGCCCGTCTTCATCACCTGCAGTGTCTCCAAGGAGTTCAAACCTCCATTCCTCTGACGGACACACTGTGACTGACCAGAGATTAATTCCCTTTGTAACTGAAGGAAGCCTAGCAGATTCCTTGGAAGGCTCAAGTGGAGAAGGGTCACTTCCTGGGATTCAGCATCCGTCCTAACCAAATGCTTCCTTGCCTGTTGCCTCCCAGGCACCGGGTCCACCCACCCACATTTCCCTGCCACCTCCGGGGTGCCCGCACCTGTGGCTGGCAGGGTGTCGCAGCTCACAGGCGTGTTTATGCTCTGCTCAGGCTGTGGGCCTCCTCGGGGGCTTCCGTTTTTGTCAGATGTACAGAGTGCAGCTGGTGTTTGTAACCAGGTGTCACCGACTCGGGGCTTGCTGTGAACAAACACTCCGACAGCTGCCTTCTCTTTCCAGGGACACCATCGAGGCTGCCTGCAGGCTGTACGACCAAGTAGACGAAGAGGTCCACAGGCTGGTCCTCGCCTCCAACAGGTGTCTGCAGGCACTGGAGGAGCTCCAGGAGCGAGGACACCAGTCAGGGCTCCAGGGGGGAGGTGACCAGGTCAGTGTCCGGGAGAGGTGACCAGTCAGGGCTCCAGGGGGAGGTGACCATTCAGGGCTCCAGGGGGAGGTGACCAGTCAGGGAGCCAGGGGGAGGTGACCAGTCAGGGCTCCAGGGGGAGGTGAACATTCAGGGCTCCAGGGGGAGGTGACCAGTCAGGGAGCCAGGGGGAGGTGACAGTCAGGGCTCCAGGGGGAGGTGACCAGTCAGAGCTCCAGGGGGGAGGCGACCAGGTCAGTGTCCAGGAGAGGTGACCAGTCAGGGAGCCAGGGGGAGGTGACAGGGCTCCAGGGGGAGGTGACCAGTCAGGGCTCCAGGGGGAGGTGACCAGTCAGGGCTCCAGGGGGAGGTGACCAGTCAGGGAGCCAGGGGGAAGTGACAGTCAGGGCTCCAGGGGGAGGTGACCAGTCAGGGCTCCAGGGGGAGGTGACAGGGCTCCAGGGTGGAGGCGACCAGGTCAGTGTCCGGGAGAGGTGACCAGCCAGGGCTCCATGGGGAGGTGACAGGGCTCCAGGAGGAGGAGACCAGTCAAGGCACTAGGGGGAGGTGACAGTCAGTGCTCCAGTGGGGAGGCTACCAGGTCAGTGTCCTGGGAGAGGTGACCAGTCAGGGCTCCAGGGGGAGGTGACAGTCAGGGCTCCAGGAGGTATGGCACTGGGCTACCTGACATAACCAGTGTAACACTCACTATTTGAATCCAGATCTTCTTTATATTCATATGCATATAACGATTTCCAAAAGCTTATGTTTTTCAAGTAAAATCCTTATTATTTTATCAGCCATTGTTTCCTGGTTAGTGAATGTGAAGCCAGGGCCCCCCGCCCAGCCAGCAGCATAGGGGCAGTGAAGAGTGGCTGGAGACTCTCTGGACCCTCAGCTGGCCCTGCGTCCTCCAGTGTCTGGTCACCGTGGGGCAGTCAGGGTGGGAGGGGCACCACCCCCAGGGCACCCCAGGCTGGTCCCCAGGACAGCAAGCAGTCACAGTGGGGTTGCACACTGTGTATTTTCCCTCCCTGGTCTCCCCACAAACAGCCCTAGCGCCCAGCCACGGGCCAGTGGGGGGCCTGGGTGGTGGGAGATGGTGACCCAGCTGATCCAGGCTGCAGGGAAGCACAGACAAGGGGCTGACCAGCTCACCTGGGCCCGGTGGTGGCAGCCTGGAGCATGGCTGACTCGAGACACCCCAGCCTGGGGGTGGGCCCTGCCTGGGGCTCCTCCATCCTGTGGGGTCCCCCGTCTACCCGTAGGGTCGATTCCCTGGCCTTTGGGGCCTCCTCCATCCTATGGGGTCTACTGTTTCTTATATATTAATGTATTTTATTATAAAATGCCCTCCAGGACTTCCCAGAGGAAGGATGGAAACTCTAAGACCTGCACATCCGATGCTGTCTCTTCTCCTTCACAGTTCTCAGTAGTTTATTTTCCCGCCGGAACAGAGGCACCGTACTGGTCATTTAGCCTCACGGGTTGCGGTGGAGAGTCTGTTCTGCTGCACTCTCGGCCTTGGGCTGGGCCCTGCTTTCTCCCGGGAACCTCGTCCACCTCTGGTCCTCAGGCCGCCTCCGCCTGGTGAGCAGAGGCTCCTCCTTTGCCTCCCTAGGCTCTGGGGATTCTGGGGTTTCTTGATGAGCACCCCCGTTTCCCAAATTCCACGCTTCCTGCTGGTCCGCTCGTTTTCTTCCTTTTCCATTTTCCATGTCGCTGGCCTTTTCCTCTACTTTCAGAGTAGATTTTATCGACTTTATCTTCTAACCCCACTTGTGTGTTTCTGCCTCTGCTCTAACGTTGTTAACTTCCATGGGGGTTTTGTTTGTTTATTCCTCTCAATGGACCTTCTTCACAGCACCTGACTTACTCTTGGCTGAAATACTGGTCGTGGTGTCTGCCCAGCCTCTCTCCCCTCCGAGGGGGCTTCTGCAGGCCTGTTCTGGCTGGAGGCTCTCCTGGTGATCCTAGGTTGCCTGCCCAGCTGCCGAGTGGGGCGGGGCCGCTGGAGGCCCCTGCTGGGCCCACCTCCTGGGCTCGTGGGCTCCTCCAGAGATGCGGCCTCCGACCCCCGAGGGGAGGGCCTGGCTGCACGTCAGGGAGGAGGTGAGACTCCGTGTTCCCGTGACCTCTGCCTGCCTGCCCCTGTGCAGAGAGCACCCGGGCGCTGCGGGGTGGACGGCGCGTGCACTGGGGCCCCCACCTCTCGCAGCTCCAGGTCTCCCTCACCTCCTCGTCAGCTGCGCCACCTGCGCAGGATGCCCAGGGCCCCCAGTGTCCCTCCTTCCCAGCCTGTCTGTTGTCCCCATCCTTTATACCTTGAAAGAGGTTACTGAAGCTTTAGCAGTGTTCCAGGAGGGATCAAAGTTAGATAAGTTTTAGCCTGCCGTCTTCACCCAAAACTAAATACACTTTAACCTAAAAATGGGATCATCCTATATAGTGTGCTAAGTTGCTTTTTTTTCCTAAGCAATTGCACGCACACTGTGGAAGAACTAGAGAGGACCTAGGTTTTAACCACAGTGAGATCCTGCCTCACGCGCTCCTCTGGCGGGCCCTGAGGTGGGGCCGCATGGGCACGCACGCCGGTGGGAGTCCCCGGGGCTCTGCCCTGCTGTTCGCTATTACAGACATCGCCACCTGCACATCCTTCACATCGCCACCTGCACATCCTTCACACTTGGTGATTGTTTGCAAATTCCTAGGCTGGATTGGAGGGTCAGGGCGCACCTCCTGAGGTTTTCAGACATCTTCCAGCAGCCTTCCAGACAGCTGGCCCAGCCTGGGCTCTCGGCAGCCTTCCGAGGCCGGCTTTCTCGTTTGCCATCTGACAGGTGACGATAAAGTGTCTCATCATTGTCTGCATTCGGATCTTTTATGCTGCAGTTGAACCTTTTCTTCCTACATTTATTGGTTATTTTTACTTCCCTAATAAATTGCTTTTTCGTGTACTTGGCCAATTTCCCTACAGTTTGTAATAGTTTCATTATGTCACTTCTAATCCTTTGATTGTGTTGCAGATATTTGTAATTTGTCCTTTAACTTTGCTTATGGTTTATGTGGCTTTTCCTGTCTTTCGGTTACAGAATGACTAATGTATTCCATTATAAGACTTTCATGGTTTGAATTTCTCCATTTAATTTTTCAAACCGACTGGAATTTATTTTTTCTCGAGGTCGGAAGTGGGACTCCACCTCTGAGGTGCCTCTGCCCTGCTGACCATTTCCTCTTCTCTACCTGGCAGTTCTAGGACTGCAGGTGCTTCCTTGCAAAAATCTAGGTTTGATGGTTTTTTTCCATGACTCTGTCCACAAAGAGCATGTACTCTGGTCTCTCTCCTCTGCTCATACATCTGAGTTCATTAAATACAATTATTGTCCTGATAGATCCAGCCCAATCGCTCCATTTTTTAATAGCAAACTTCTTCCTGGGTGTCTAACGACCGGATGCCCCTGCATTGCCCTGTGAGGGTTTGCCTCTGACGTGCCCGCAGTGAGCGTAGTGCTGTTGCCATGGGAACTGCGTCTCTAAAGTGATGACCGTGACCACATCGGACTGTGTAGGTGCAGGCAGGCCTGCCGTCGCCCCTCCGTCCCTCCCAGGTGCCACCAGCCTGAGGAATGTTTCTGGAGTTTGTGTAGCATAGTAACAAGTTTTGAAACTGAAACTTCTGGATCCATTTTTCAATGATCTTAATTTCCACCTCCAAACAATTAAAAGTTATAAACGTGAGCCGTGGAGGTCTGTGGTCATCCCAGTCCCTCTCCAACCCAAGCGTCACTCCCACTCACAGATTGAAAAGTCACAAGTGAGAACCGTGGTTCAGACTGAGGCCGAGTAGCCTTCGGATGCGCTCAGGAGACGCCGTTCAGACGAGGCGTGTGGCTGTAGGAATCAGATGCACCGGCCCCGAGGCGGCATCTGACACCTCCTTTGTCCTCCGAAGTCTTAGGGCCGGACTCCTTAGCACATTTAAAAGTAAAACCTTCTTTTCCTACGTAGATCACATCGTGGTTTGAAAAAGAAAGAGAGAAATTCCTCGGGCCTTTGGAGCTGCTGTCTCTGGGGAATGCAAAGCAGTGGCAGGCGTCCCAGGCTCTCCCGGACAGGCTGACGGTGGGTGCCCACCAGGACACATGCAGGGACACCCAGGGCACTGCTGGGGCTTGTTCTGATTCTTTGCTCCTTGGGCCGCAGCAATATCGTCCGAAAGGGCTACGGCTGATGGAAGAGGACTTGCAAGGTGCAGAGGAAGGGACCCAGGACTTCAGAAGGAGTCTGAGCGCCAAGGCCGGCCTGGCTGAGCGGAGGGAGGGCGAGCTGGCCAGGCAGGCCCTCGGGTCCGAGTTCTGCGAGACGGTAAGAGCCCCAGCCCAGTCCCTCCCAGGGTGTGCACACGTTGCCCAGTCCTTGCTGCGGACATTCGCTGCGAGGTGGGCGCCCCCCCGCCAGGCTCTCCGTAGACCTGTGAGGGGTTTATTTATTGTACCGGACAGACAGGCCACGAGGACTCGTGAACTGTTCTTTCTGTTTACCGGCTCAGTTATAAAAGTCCACTTACTGTCAAAGATCCCAGAACGATTGCAGCACAGCCGCACCCGCACTCTCGCTAGCGCCCTAGAATTCCTGCCGTTAGGGCGCCAGGGCCAGACTCCTCAGGAGCACAGAACCCAGGAGGCCAGGGCAGGCCTGGAACTCTCAGCCCAAGGTCCCTGGCCCATGGGTCGCACACCAGGCGGACCGTCTCACGGCCTCTCCAGCCCTGATGCCCACGGTCGAGTCCGGCCGGCAGTTGCCACCGCGAGCACAGGGTCTTCCTCTCACTCTGGCCTCTGGCTCACCCTGGTCCTCGCTTTGGGCGACCTGGTCAGCAGGCAGAGCGTGACCTGAGCTTACTCAGGGTGCTGGCTCAGGCCGCCCAGGCCGCCTTGGCCGTGACCGTCCTTCACTGCACTGACCGGTGCCCTCCTGTGCCGGGCAGGTGAGCGGGCGGACGCTGCGGTGCAGTCAGTGCCTAGAGCACCCGGACCCAGAGCTGGTCACCGAGGATCTGAAGCGGTGTCGCCAGCAGGCCGTGCAGAGCTTCCCCAGGGCGAGCGTGGTGGTGGTGGGCCCCGGCGGCCAGTGGGCGCTGCCACGGGGCCAAACCTTGTGGCTGCAGAGCCGGCAGACCCGACGCCACTGGCAAGAGGCCCTTGGAGAAGAGGCCCCGGGCCCCGGCACCCTGCCTCTGGGCTGGAGCCCCCTGAAGCACGAGCTTGCCCAGGGACCCGAGGGGCAGCCCCTTGAGCCTTCCTGGACCCCTCCTGCTGACCCCGAGGGCCGAGCTGGGGAGTGGGCCTGACTGCTGCCCGGCCTCGCCGGACGAGCTGCTGTGTGTGGGCAGGGCGAGCACCTGCGCCCAGGTGTGCACGCACAGGACAGCAGCGGCACCTGCTCCCCGCCCACCCCAGGAAGCACCCCCCGCAGAAAATTAGGAAGAAAGCACAAAGCTTCACGACTCCTCAGCTTGACAGTGGCCCCAGCGACTCCCTCCGGCTGGGCCACACTGGGGTCTTCATCAAAGGCCTGGAGGTGATCGGCACTGCTGTGGCCTCAGAGAAGCGGCCCCCGCTGAGGCCACGTGCCGAGAGCCCTCGGCTCCCTCGGAACCGGAGTCTGTCCTCTCCCTCCAGGACCCACCCCTCCGAGGAGGATGGGAAGGGCAAGCTAGAAGGTGAGGCAGATGCCCTCAACCTGTGGGCCTAGTGGTCAGTGGGGTCTAGAGACCCAGAGCCGTGAAATGCCCTTCCCCAGCGTGGGAAACCCACGGACGCCCCCCGGGCCTTCCGCGTCAGGTCCAGGCTGAAGCACTCACGTCTGATTTTAAACAAGACGTTAGTGATCTCCCTGTGCTCAGAACAGAATCTCTGACAGCCGCCTCCTTTTTCGGGGCGTGTAGTGGCCTAGCACACCCGCTCTGATGGTTAAACAACCAACTCTAGTTGTTTAGAGCCCATTTCTAGAAAATTACAATAAGCAAACCAAGCCCACAACGTGAAGAAATTACTTTAAAAATTGCTTTTAAAAAAAGTCTCTAAGTATTGAGGTGAGAGGTGTGTGCCCGTTTATCTGTTGCCCAAATGAAGATGTCCGTTTATTTTGTTAAATCTTTAGGAAGATGTTTGCAAAAAGATACTTCTTGTTAACTGTCTGGATAAAAAGTGGTCAAGGACCCCGCCCACCCCAGTGACAGTCCGTGACGCCAGCCTGGCCTCCCAGCCTCTGGGTTGTTTGTCCCTGTTTGCAGTGAGCCCTGGCTGGAGGGGCATCCCCTGGTGTCCTTTGCTCATCGGATGGGTCCACGTGTGTTTCCTCCAGAGAGCAGCTCGAATCTGAACTGAGACGGTTACAAAATGCTCTTCTGAAACAACCTTCAACCACCTTGTTAAAGGTGGACCTTGTGGGGTGTGGGCAGGCGCAGGGAGAGCTGCGTGTCTGTGGATGGCCTTCCAGCTCATTTTGAAGGTGTCTGGGCAGCAGAAGGCAGGGGTAGGCGTGGTCCACTCACCGGGAGCCGCCTGGCCACCCAGAGTGCACGTCCTGGGTCTGGGAGGGAGCAGGTTGGCGAAGCTGTCCTGCCTTTGCCGCTGGGGATGGGTCCCCCTCCCGCCATTCACGGGCCTCAGACCCACCAAGCCCAGGCCTGGCGGTGGGGACCTCGCACACAACCTTCAAGGGAGCGAGTCCTCCCACATGCCGGGGCCAGGGCGGGAGCTTTGCGTGGACCGCCCCGTCTTCCCGGAAACCCAGCTGTCTGGAGGGAGCTCCTGCCGCTTGGCCAGCAGTCATTTCCCCAGAACTTTCCATCCTTTATGAGTCAATTTCCATTTACTTGGTCCAGATGCCCAGACCATGCTAGTGTGTATTTTTTTTCTGGATATTGAAGAAGAACACTTGTTTTCGGCGAGTGTCTACAGGAGGTGACTCAGCGGCCGTGCGTGGGTGTGACAAGGGCACCTCGCGTGGCAGCAGCTGTGTTTGTCGGCACTGCCACCGCCAAGGGCTCCAGGGCCCCCACCACCAGAAGGCGCCGTCTTCCTAGAAACAAGAAGCACCTGTAAAATCCGTGCTGCAGGCGTGAGAGGGGCCGTCCAGGGTCTGCTGCAAACAGGATGAACTCACAGCATTCTGACCACGGTGCATTTCCTATGGTTAGCTGCTTTTCTTCCAATTAAAAAAAAAAAGTAAAGACAGATAATGGCAGGAAAAACTCTACCAACCCCCACTGGTGTCATTAGGATGGAGTAGTTTCAGAAGGTGGCTGGTGGGATGCTCTCAAATAGGGAAGAAACGCGTAGTGTGCGTGGGGACCTCCAGCCCAGACAGGCCCCTCCGCCTACTGTCCATCTCCGCAGCACACTGGCCCCCAGGCCTACTCTCCGTCCTCTGCTGCAGCGGCTTCTGTGCATCTGGGTCAGAGGTCCCTGAGTAAAGCTGACTTTTCAGGGACGCCTTGTGGTAGGTTAGCCGCCGGTGTGCGCCAGAAACCGGTTTTCCCGCAAATCCCCAGCACAGCCTTCCTGGCAGAGGGCTCCCTGCTGCGGGCGTGCGAATCTTCTTCCTGCCAGAGCTGCCCGCTAAGTCGGTGCTGGAATCAAGCCGTCTGGATTCAGGGTTGGAGTTAGGGAGCCTGCGAATCTCTCCTTTCCAGTTTCCGAAGGGATCTCTCTTCTGAAAAGGCCGTGGTCGGCAGCGTGGAAACGTCGCCACAGCTTTCCTTCTGCTGTGACCTCCCTGCGCTCCGCTACGCCAGAGGAGCGCCTCCAGTACCGGTGAGAGGACAGCTCAGGTGCGAAGCGCCTCCAAATTACTCGTCCCCAAAGACGGGAAACCACGGGAGACAGTGCTTTTGTGCGCCTCCCGTCTGTGCATACCGCGTTCATCACTCTGGAGTTTCAGTCTCTGGTTTCCTCCGAGGCAGGAATAACGCTGATGACGCGAGGCCTGAGCGTCCCCTCGGCTCTCTGTCTTTCAGCAGCCGACGCAGCACGTGATGGCCGAGATGATCTCCACGGAGAGGCAGTATGTTAGGTCCTTAGGATATGTCATCGACAACTATTTTCCAGAAATGGAAAGGACGGACCTGCCCCAGGACCTCCGAGGGAAGCGCAGCGTCATTTTCGGGAACTGGGAGACTGTACGCCTTCCACCACGGGCGCTTCCTCCCGGGGCTGGAGCACTGCCGGCACCGCCCCTGGGCCGTGGGCCACGCGTTCCTGAGATATGTGAGTCCCCAGCCCACTGTGTGAACAGGGTGAGGCCAGCCCCACTCGTGCTGGGAGCGGCCCACGTTTCAGGCGAGTGGATCCCTTGTGTCCGGGTCAGGAGATACGTCCCTGCCAGTTATGACCTGGCTCTGGACACTTGGGCCTCAGGGTCAGCAGACGGCACCCTGGTCGAGAGCCCCTCAGCACTGGGGCTGCACCTGTGTCATCACACCTAACCTGTCCACAACCCACCCCTCACAGCTAGCTGGCGCAAAGCAGCGTCCAAAATCGGTTTGCTCCCTGCACGTAGGAAGCCCACCTGGTCCCCGTCACGGTCTTCCTGCGAGCCTGCCCAGCTCCCCTTCCAGAGGAGCGCCAGACCCTCCTGACCAGCTCTGAGAGCCGCATGGGTGTATAGATCATTCCGAGGAGACCTGAGGTTTTGATAAGTCTCTTCTCAACCATGAATATTGAGTCGTTATAAAATTCTTAATTTACTCTGAAAAGAAGGTTCTTTCAACAAGTAGTTAGTTACCAAACACAGTTTGGGGCACCGGGGCAGCGTCTGTGCTGGGGGCAGGTGACAGTCCTGGTTCAGCATTGTTAACTATGAATATGACAAAAGCACCGGTGCTGGAGCACGTCCCACATGTTGTGTCTTTTCAGCTATTTCTTAAAAAATGCTTTTAGCCATTGTGTGCAGCTTCCGTGTTGTTTTATGTTGACAGCGATCTTGAGAATTTTAAATGTTTAGCCAAAGTTGGTTCTTGACTGTTAATGAATATTTCAAACCCTCCCTCGCGCCCACCCCCTGAGCACCCCTCTTGCCTCTTCCCTGAAAACTGGTATTTTGAGACTGAGTCTAGGGCTCCCACCACGTCCGGGGAGCCGAGTGCCCGCTCCCGACTGCGGCGAGACCCTGCGGAGCTGGGCGGCCTCTGACCCCAGCCCTCCCTTCGCAGGAGGAGCAGCTTGGCAGCAACGCGCTGTACAGCAAGAACAAGCCCGGGCGGACGCCCTGCTCTGCAGCCACGGCAACGCCTTCTTCAAGGCCGTCGTCCCGCCCGTGAGCCTTGCTGCCTGGCCTGGCCTGGCCCGGGCTGACCCTATCGCCCGGCCTTGCAGAACAAGCAGCAGGAGCTGGGTGACAAGATGGACCTGGCCTCCTACTTGCTGAAGCCCGTGCAGCGCGTGGGCAAGTACGCACTGCTGCTCCGGGCCCTGGTCCAGGAGGCTGGCGGCTGCCCCACCCGTGAGCAGGCGCTGGGCGAGCTGAGGGCCATAGGACAGGCCTGCGGGGAGGCGCCCACACTTGAGACCCCCCAGACCCCCGCCCAGGGGGAAGGGAACGCCCGGGAGAGGCTGCTGGGGCGGGAGCCACGGGAGGAGAGGCAGGCGGGCTCTCAATGTTAAACGTCGGTGTTTGGGGCTACTCTGAAATAACTGGATATGGGAAAAACTGAGCTTGGCCTTAGGCTGTGGGCCTGAGCCTACCGATTCGCCCCCTGTGGGGGCCATGGTGGGGCCAGTGCCCAGGGCCAGGAGGAAGAGCGGACCTCCCGGTCAGGCAGGACCGCCCCGAATTCCCCGTCCCAAGTGAAGACGCGGTCGCCTTGTTAGAGCAGCGTTAGTAAGAGTTCCAAGACGACAGATCGGCCCCAGGCGGCCACCGCAGACCCAAAGGCCCCCGAGCCCTCTGTCCAGTGAGCTCAGCCCAGCGATTTGGGACAGCCCAGGCGTCACCCAGGACAGGGCCGTCCACGGGAGGCAGGGGGGCACCTCCCATGAAGGGGCGGCCTGGCTGGGCGCAGTTGACCCTCACACAGCCGTCGCCTTGTGGAGGCTTCGTTACAGGGGCGCGAGGGCAGGGCTGGGATCAGGTCATGCCCCGTCCCCCTGAGAGAGGCCGGCCTGCCTGCAGGTGGATCTGAAGGAACAGGGGCGGCTGATATGCCAGGACGAGTTCCTCGTTTGCTGCCGAGGGAAGAAGCACCTGAGGCGTGTGTTCCTGTTTGAAGACCTCATCCTGTTCAGCAAGACCCAGAAGGTGGACGGAGGCCACGACGTGTACGCGTACGAGCAGTCCTTCAAGGTACCGCGTCAGGGAGGGCGCTGGGGGCCGGAGGGAACGCCAGGTTATTTGTTATTGCGGCTCTTCGGCTAAATTTTGGAGACTGGGGCCTCTAGAAGCCACAAGGAGCCATTTGTCCTTCGTGTTCCACGTGCCAGTCCAGGGGCTAGAAAACAAATGTCTCCTCGTCGGTGACTCCATTTCAGGTTTGGGTGAAGGTGGGCAGAGCACAGAGGCGGCCTTCCCCTGGGTGGTCTCAGGGCCTCACCCCTCCCCCCAGACAGGCCCTGGGGGCGAAGTCTCCCGGGAGAGGCCCCACCACAACCCCTTCCCTGCCAGCGAGCTCATCGGAGGGGTCCTGTGATGACGCGCCAGGGAGCCCTTCTGGGGGGGGGGCACTGAGCCCTCACAAGGGAGCCAGTGTGGATGGCGGGGGTGGGGGCGAGGGGGAACGGGGGGGCAGGGGCGACGGGCTCCCGGCCCAGCCTCGTCCACACCACTCGGTGTCTGGGTGAGGGGACCTCCGGCACGGAGGCACTGGGGTCAAGCGTCAGCCAGAGCGGTCAGTTGTCCAAAGGGCAGGATCTGAGGTCCCTCGCGGTGCTCGTGGCTGCAGATGGCACAGATCAGGATGACGGAGAACGTCGGGGACAGTGGCTTGAGGTTTGAGATCTGGTTCCGCAGGCGGCAGAAATCCCAGGACACCTACATTCGCCAGGCGAGCTCCGCGGAGGTCAAGACCTCCTGGACGGACGTGATAGGGAAGGTCCTGTGGCGGCAGGCTCTGCGGAGCTGAGGTGGGCAGAGCGGCTGGAGGGCACTCGGCGTGCAGGGCCAGCTCGGGCTGGGCTCGGGCTGGGCGCAGGGCTCGTGGTCGGTCCGAGGGGCTCCTTAGCACCGCCCATCAGCACCGAACACTTACTTCTCCTTAAAACAACAAGCAAGACCCCGGCCCCCACGCTCCGAGAGAGGTCTCAGCCCCAGCTCCCAGACGCCCTCAGACCCGTGGCGTCAGCTTCCTGCTCTCCCTGTGGTCAAGGCCCCGGCCTCCTGGACACTGCGCCGATGGCCAGCCTGTGGTCTCCCCACAGGTAAGACCCCCCACCTCGTTCCCTCCTCCTTCATGTCTGCCCCCAGTCCCTCCTCTCCCCTGAGTTCATCACTGGGACACCTCTGTCTACTTCAGAGTGGTAGTTCATCCAGGCTGGCTGCCACACATGCCATCTTCATCGCAACCCCTCCAAGCTGGCCCTCCTTCTGGCGGCTCTGACCACCCCGCTGGGCCTGAGAAACCCTAATATGCTAACGCCCTGACATCCAAACACGACCACTTGGCACTCGGAGGCTACCACCCTGGCCAGGGCCCTGACCTGTCACCAGAGATGCCCCATGGCCTCCTCATTGCCACGTCCTTCTAAGTGTGGACCCCCCCATGCACACAGACACAGGCACACAGACATGCACAGACACACACAGACACACATGTTCACAGAGACACATGCAGACACCCAGAGACACATGTACACACGTGTGCACACACGCACGCAGCAGCCTTGCTCGGGGCGCCCGGTAGGAGCAGCACGTCCCCAAGGCCTGGTGTCCCCTCCCTCTGGGCACCCCCGCTGTAATCGCCATCCTCTCTCTTTGCTTGGTTTACCGAGCATTCATTCGTGCTCAGGCCCTCACCCTGTGCTTGGATCCCCTCTCAGTTTCAAGCGTGGCGGATACCTGTCAGTTTGTCTTTCCCGGAGCCATGCCCTGCCTGGAGGCCTCTGTCCCACTTCAAGTGGATGTCCCTTCATCCGCAGATGGAGACCTGCCCCTCCCGGTTGGACACCCAGTTTCTATGGTCCCACGTCTTCCTTTTTCCTGGTTCACCCCCTTGGGCTCCCTGAGAGAGGCCGGAACGGGCACCTCAGCCTGTCCAGTCCCCCAGAGACACTCAGGGTGGAATTAAACCCAGGGAGCTGCTTAGAAAACTCCCCCACACGCTCCTATCTTAGAACTCAGGACACAGGAGATGGTGTCCACTGGGATAGGCAGCAAGCCATCCATGGACGTCAAGCCCAGCAACGCGGCCATAAGCGACCGGGCCGTCAGTTACACCGGGAAGGGAACAGGTTAGCGGCCACAGCCCCAGCTCCCGCTCGGCCCCGCCAGCTCAGACGCAGGCGCCGCAGTGCGCCGGGCCCCACGGACCAACATGTCGGGCTGGACGGGTGGCGGCCCCATGAGGCCCGATGTGACCGCGGCGGAAGGAACCTAGTAGTTTTCTGGCTGGCCATCTTGTTCTTGAATCTAGGCTGCACCTCTACAGCAGAGGCCAAAAGCCTCGTTTTCTGTCCCCGTCCAGAGGCACGGACCCGAGCGTCCACAGCTGTGCCCTCCTGTGACCACACCGCCCCCCTCAAGAGACCGCACTCCACCCTCTCAGACAGCAGCACGTCCTCCTCCAGCAGCCGGTCCTCCTCTGCCCGGGGGCCGCTGCCCCCTGCCCGCGCCCACAAGTCCCGCCCGCTACCCCTGTCCGTGCGGCGTGCACACCTGCACGGAGCAGGGTGAGCTGAAGCAGGAGGCGGGGCCGACCTTCCCTGCGTGAGTGAGTGCATGAGTGCGAGAGTGCGTGAGTGCGTGTGTGCGTGAGAGTGCATGAGTGCCTGGGGCCGGCGTACGTGCTCATCGTTTCCCCGATTTCGTACGCTGTCAAAGGTTTCCAGATTAGAAATTTTCATTTACTTAAAAAAAAAAAATTCCATTTCCACTCAAGACAAGGGAACAGGGAACAAGTTTAAAACAAGCAAAAAGAGAAACCAGACAAAGCAAACCAAGTGCCCTCCGAAGCCCAAAATGCACCACTGCCACCGTGAAGTCACCCCTGAGGGCGTCCCGACCACCGCAGAGGCGCCTCTGCGCGAAGCGCTGGGCGGGAGCTGCTCAGAACAGGCAGCGGCCACGGGGAGCACGCACCGTCGCCCGCCCAGAGCGGCCGCGCTCTCCTGGACACGCCCCTCAGGCTCCAGGACCGCGGGTGGCCCCCATCTGGGCTGCGGCAGCCTCTGGTCAGACCAGGATCTGGAGGCGGGACTTCTTCCGGCAGGAAGACCAGGCGGAAGGGTGTCGGAGGGCTCAGGTCTGCCATCCCCAGCACGGCCCGCAGAAGCCACCCGCCAGCCACACTCGAGGTTGTGGCTGCACCCTGGCAGGGGCCCCACCCTGGGGAGTGACCCCACGGGCCTGGGCTCTGCGGCCGCGACTCTGTCTGGGTTGGCACAGGACAGGCCCCTGGGAGCGCGCCTCCCGTCCCGTCCTGTCCCGCTTTCTGTCAAAGCCACGTGGCCCTTCTTGCCACGTTTTGTGTTGTCCCCTGCTTGGGCTCACTCTTAACGCCCAGGGTGAGGCTTCCTGCTGGGGGAGGGGTCGACCTCCCTCCCGGTCTTCCCCTTCCGGCTGCACTGGGCCTCCTGATTTCAGAAAAGCGAAGTCACAGACCTCTTGTTCATGAGCGTAAGTGGTGTCTGACCTCCGGCAGTGCCGTCCTCCTGCTTTAGCCCGGCATCACGGGTCATCTGGTTATAAATCTGTACCTTGTAAATCATTCTCGTTGTGCAAGCCTCAGGGCCAGAGTGCCGGGCACAGTAGGCCTGAGGGGCAGCCGGCCAGGCCGGAGGACGGTCCTCACTGGACTTCTCTCTGCAGAGACCGGGAATTCCGAATCTTCCCACCGCCCGTCAGGGGACAGCGGCCCCAGCCTCGCAGGCCGTCCCTGCCGCTCGCGGAGCTGTCGTCTGACGAGGACTGTCAGGGTGTCTCGGGAGGGCTCACGGCAGCAGCCTGACGGGGACCAGTTCATCACGGCCGTGAGTACCCCTCCTCTAGGCCCCCACGAGAGAGGCCCAGGTGCTGGGTGGCGGGGTCAGTAGCCGCCCAAGAGATGCTGGGCCACCGGTGACCACACAGAGCCCCCCTTGTGGGCCATCCTGTGTGTGAATCAACCCCACACGCACACTCCGGCACCCAGCGGGCTGCCTGTGATCCAGAGGCCTGGCTCCGTCTCCAGCGATTCTGAGTCACTTAGAGAGGTTTGCAGGCCTCCTGAAGCATCAGCCGGACTCTGCCTGCCGTGCGGAGGCTGCACCTGTGCCATCCGGCATGTGCTGGTTCCAGGCTCGTCCGAGCCCCGACTCCAGGCGGGCCTTGTTAGAGCCCCTGCAGTCCTGGGTGAAGGAGGGCTACTGGTTGGCCAAGGAGGTTTCTGAACCCAGCCCCAGATGGACCAGGCTCAGGGGCTCTGCCCTCCCTGGGACGCTTGCTCGGCCCCCAGTCCCGCCTTCTGACGGGATCGCGTCCTGGGCAAGACGCAGTATTTCCCTGCATTGATGCAGACGTGTGTTTCTACCTTCAGGGGTGTCAGGAGAGCCATGACACCTAACCCCACAAGTAGGGAGCACAGGAGACCCCAGAAACCCTGGACGCACACACAGAGACATCATCCCCTGAAAAGGAGAGACTGAGGGGACCAATCCCACAGGAAGCCGCTCGTCACCAGCCGGGCCTGCCGGTTCAGTGCCTTCACCCACACGGGGTCGTAAAGCTCTCCTCTCTGCAGGCACGTCCCAGGTTCTGGGGCGATGCCTCCGGCCCCCTCCTGGGCAGCACCAGAAGGGGAGGTCCGATTTTAAGTGTGTGCTGAGCCAGAGTCCAGGGACCAGTCCTTGGTGCTCACACCCGGGGTCACTCACAGTGACCTGATCCCTTTGCCAGGACAAAACCCCTCACGTCTCGGGCGTCTGGACGGTGGTTTGACTGGAAGGCCACACGCTCCACCGTGATCCCTGAGGCGCTGGGCACACTGCCACCACCCAGGCTGCCCGACCGTGTCTCCACCTTGTCCCGATGCTTCCAGAGCGCGGATGCACCACGGATGTTAACGGCACGCCGGGAGGGGGCGGCGGGCCAGGCCTGGCTGCTCCCCCATCCCCCCGACTCCCCCCCGAGAGGAGGCTCCCGCCCTGCTCGCCAGACGGCGCAGCTGGCACTGTCACCCCTCCCCACGCCCGACTCAGCGGGGGAGTCCCCTGCGTGCGCCACAGCCCGCACGCGCCCCACACACCCCGCGCGCCGTGCGCGGCACCGCCCTGGGTGGGAGCCGCGGGACACACGCCGTCTCTAGGAGGAGGCCCTGCAGGGTCCTCATCTGTGAGGCCACTTCCTCCGCGGAGGTCTCAGAGCCTGGGCGTCTTGGGGGGCTGTGAAGGGCGCCAGGAGACCGTCCCAGGCAGGGGCCCGCCTGTCCCACAGCCCCTCCCTCCGCTCCCGCGCTGGGCTGCACTGAGGGCCTGCAGCTGCGAACGTGCGCCCAGATCTGATTGAAGGTCTGCCGGTAAAGGTGGATTCCTTGTGCCTGTCAAGTAGACCGTTTCCTACAAACCACATGCGAAGTTGTCCAAGTGCTCCCGTTCACACCGTGGCTGCTTGCGGGACACGTGGGGAGACACGCACACGTGCTGTGTCAGAACGGTGAACTCACGTGCTAGGTCAGACTCACGTGCTGGGTCAGAACGGCGAACACTGAACTGGCACATTGCAGGGCCCGAACCTCTTTCCCCTGGGACTCGGACGCCCAGGGCTGCTGGCTGAGGCTGCAGCCGGCACACTGCTCACTCACTCGCCCAGACCTGTGGGTGTCAGCCTTAGAGGACGCACTCGTTTCTGGGGCCCTATCCCTGGCCTTGCTGGGCCCCAACTGCTTCTTCAGAAGATGCACGTCCCGAGCCCGAGAGCACCTTGGGGGAGGAGGGGACCCGAGTAAGAGAGGTCCTTCTTTGGGCAGCTGTGACGCATCTGGATGAGATGTGGCCCCTCAGGGAGAATCCCCCTCAGAGCAGAGGAACCTCGACCCTGACGTGTGCACGGCAGGTCACGAGGTCTGGGAAGGAGACACTCAAGCCAAGGCTCCTGACCACGTCCTCTGCCAGGCACGGGGCCACCAGTCAGCACACCCCTCGGGGCCTGGGCATCACGTCATGGGCCCCCCGCTGTCCTGCCTACAAAGACGCCCTGTGATGCCCTGGACGCTCCCACACTCCTAGGCTGCAAGAGGCCCGGGTAGGATCACGTGGACCCCCGAGCAGAGTCCCACAATGGACGTGGGGTGTCTCAGAGCAGGGGGCCCTCTGGGAGCATGTTCCCCCGCCTTCCAGGCAATGCAGGCCATGGACGGCAGTCCCCAGGTGCAGCCCCCACGGGGTGCGTCCCGGACACAGGGGGAGCTTTCCTGAGTTTAGCTGGAATCTCGGTTTCGTTTTCTTTTCAACAAGCTGTGTGTGGCCAGCGGCACTCGAGTTGGGCTCCACCTGTGAGTCTGGGACAAGGGTCCCTGCGTCCCAGGTGGACCCCAGGTGGAGTTGGGGGCACAGCAGCTGGGCCGGAAGCTCTGATCCAGCCTGTGCTGGGAGGTCCTGTCGTGTGGATGGGGCCCTGAGAGGGCCCCCCCCTCACCCAAGGGTGGAGAGCCTGGGTAGATGCAGGACTCAGCGCACTTCCTGCCACAGGTGCCCCCCCCAGACCCCATCCTGGGGCAGCGGCGACATCAGCTACCATCCACCCAGAACAGGAGCAGGTGGCTGGGGCACGGCCCTCGCCTTTGTGATCTGCCGGCTGCTGTAAACTCTCTTCCTTGTTACCCTGTTTCAGGGCTGACTGTTCCGAACTTTAGGAACATAAATAAATGGGACATTTTTTTCTACCACATGGTCGTGCTTCTTCTACGGGGTTCTGTTGTGTCAGGGACGTCACCAACAAGCCTCCCCTAGGGAGCGCAGCCCCTGCGACTTTGAGGGGGCAGGGCGTGGGCAGCAGAGCGCCCTCTGGGGTCTGCCTGGTGCACGTCCTTGCCTCCCATCGGGGGTGAGGGCAGGGGGGGTTCCCGCCATCTCCGCTCACACCTGGCCTGCCTGGCAACGCTGGGGCCCCTGGAGCACGATGCCGCCCCCTCCCTAGGGGAGGCACTGCTGAGGCTCTGAGGGAACGGCAAGCCGGACTGTGTCTGACGGAGGGTCCCACCTGAGTGTAGGGTTGGGGGGTCTGGGGGGTCCGGCCCGTGTGGGTCCCCATGAGCGGCACCTGCACCCCCTGCACCCACGTCCATATCCACAGCCCTACACACAGCCCAGCATGTCCCCTGGCCCCTGACTCTTTCTCCCTCCTAGTGCCTCTGTCTGCCTCTCCCCTCCTCCCTCTCTTGATCTCTGTCTTTGTGGGTCTCTGTCTCTCTGTCTTTCCCTATCTTACTGTCTCGGTCTCTCTCTCTGTCCCACTGAGGTCCCTCCCAGAGCAGCGCTTGTCCGGGTAGCCTGTCAGGCTAAGTGCTCCAGCCCTGCCTCCAATGATGGTGATATGGGGGTGGGGCGGAGGTCAAGTCATTCAGAGATGATCGAATACCCGTCAGAGCTGGAGCTGGAGGGAGGAAGAATTTTTCTCTGTCCATCTTGGGTTCTCTTCTGGGGCTCTGTAACAAAGAACAGACTCATGAGAGAAAAGCACGCAGATTTACTGAATATAGGTTTTTGATGACATGGGAGCCGTCATAAGGAAACGAAGACCCCAGTGGCCTAAGTGTTTCTGGACTAAGTTGAGCGAGGAGGTGATTGATTGTGGAAAAGTAACTACAACACACAGGACAGTAACTTTGACAGTGAACTATCCTGACGCCCTCTCCGGTGATGAGAATGTCTCCCCTCCCGGTTCAGGGAGGGTGGCTTGCCCGGAATTCCATCTCTGTTCAGGAAGAAACGGGGTGCGGGGGGGCCAAGCGCCCTTAGCTCAAAATACTCCTTCAGCCAAAGCGGCGTGGTCTGGGGCACATGCTCTGCCACCCTCCAGAGCGAGGAACCAGACACCAGGCCGTGCGAGCGAGCTTCCAGCTCCTGGGGGCCCCGCACGTCATCTGCAGCCCCGCCCACTGCGTGGGTCCTGGGGCTCAGCCCAGGGAGGCCTGCAGCTGGAGGGCGCCAAGCTCCCTCCCATGGACGGTGGGGAAGCCTCGGCCGCGGTCCTCAGTGACGATAAAGGAAGGGGGGTGCCAAGCAGTGTGCGGGCGCCTCATGGGGCCTTTATTTAGCTTCTCTTGAAGTCAGGAAACAGTTATCAGAGATGCCACCCCATGCCCACTGCCGCGTCCCTAACTCTGGACGTGGGGCAAAGGGAGTCCAAGAAAAGGTTTGTTAGTTCCCGGCCTGTGGGATGGCCCAGGGTTGGGGCAGACCCACGCCATGGAGGGGTGAGGTACCCCCCGGACAGGCCACCCCTGCAGTGGACACGGCGGTAATTCCAGGGGCCCAGCCCCCTCCCCCTAGCCAAGCACTCAGGCACCTCTGCTTTCCTCAGCTGAGCGCCAGCAGGACAAGCCGGCCACCACCAGACGCCTCCACAGCCAAAGCCATACAGGCACCCAGGACGAAAATAGCCGTCAGATGACCAGAGGGCTGGCTCACCGCAGTCCAAGGCAAGCTGCTCACAGCAGCTGCAACTAAAAATAGGTGAGAAGGGGACGCGTCTTCGGGAGAAGCACAGGGGAGAGCGCTGTCCTGGCTCCAGCCGCTGCAGGTGGGCATGATGCAGTCACTACGCTTCATTTCTGCTGAGGCCTTGGCGTCCCACCCCCAGGCGGCCCGGCAGAGCCTGGACGGGGTGGCCCACAACCTCTACCCGCTGCTCTTCAAAGCCAGCTACTTGCTGGAGCAGGCGGAGGTGATCCGCGTTCTGCTGGAGCGCTGGCCGCTAGAGGAGTTCCGGCTGGGTGCTCTGCTGGGCCCCAGCGCAGACCACCCCGGGGACCTGCGGGACCGGGCCTGCAGGGCCTGCCTGGAGGCCTGCGTGCGCGGCCTCGCAGACCACACGCTCTGGGGCGGGGGCCGGCGGCGTCTGCGGGTGGCCGACCTCACGGGCATCCGAGACGTGCAGGTGCAGGGCTGTCCCTGTGGGAGGGCGCTGGGCAGGTGGGGCCGCACCAAGCTGCTGGCCAGGACCTGCTGTGAGCTGCAGGCGGAGCCCCGTGCGGCCCGGCGCCCCGTAGAGGTCCTCGCCGATATCTTCGTCACCGGGGGTAACTTCGACTTGGTGGTGCGGGCCCTGGGGCCAGATGGTCCTGCCCCACTGCGCGTGCGCTGCCTCTCCTTCCGGGCCGACAGCCTGGGCCCCGGGCAGCTGCTGCACGTGCTGCGTCTGGCGGGGCCGGGCGAGCTGCGCCGGCTGGAGGTGGTGCACAACGTGCGTCTGCACGCCGGCCACGTGCAGCAGCTGCTGGCCCAGCTGGGCTTCCCCCGGCTGGTGTCGCTCACCCTGCCCGCCAAGGCCTTCGACGCGCCGCCTACCAGCACCCCCGCCCCTGACGGCGAGGACGCCCTGCTCACCTCCATCGCCCGGGAGCTCAGCCGGATGACGCAGCTCACCGAGTTGAGCGTGGCCTTCTCCACGCTGGCCGGGAAGCTCCAGAAACTGCTCGGGTGAGTCTAGGGTGAGCAGAAGGAGGGCATCTGCTCACAGCCCCTCAGCCCAGGCCAGGGCGGCGCGGGGCCCGGGCTGAGGGCGCACTAGGGGACGGTAAACAGGCCTGGCCGCTCACAAGGCCGCGAGCCCCCGTCGCCTCAGTTTTTGCCCAGCCCAGAGCAGCCGGAGGGGACAGACGGAGGGGGAGGTGGCCCAGCTGGGGCTGGTGCCGGGAGCAACCCGGGAGCACCAGGACCCAAAGGAGACCGCCTCCAGTTCGCAAGAAAAAGAGAAGAGTCCTCATCAGCAAGCAAACAGCATAGAAGTAACGCCATTACCTTGTATTAATTACCTGTCATTGTAACAAATGACCCCAGTGCTGGGGCTTACGAGGGCAAGACAGGAGCCGGGTGGGGGCAGCTGTGGTCTCCCCTGAAGGCTTGTCGGGGCGGGAAAGCGGAGCCACCCACTTGCACGCTCATTCTCATGGCTGTCGGCAGGCGGCCTCGGCTGCCCGGCCCGTGGGCCCCCCAACAGGCTGCGGATCAGAGGGCCAGAGGCCCTCCGGAGGGAGGCCCGCCTCCCGTGACCTTCCCTGGAGAGCACTGTGCTGATGCTTCGGCACGCTGCGTGGTGAGGGCCCGTCACTGGGCCACGGGAGGCACCACCGAGGGTCCCAATACCCAAGGGCCGTTGGGCCACCTTGGCGGCCACCAGCTGTGAATATACTCATGAAAATTTATGGAAAATCAAACTTCTCATTTCTTGAGAAATTTGATGAGAATCAAATTTCTCATTTCTTCTCATTTCTCATTGAGTGGGTGTAAGGATGTCTTTTCTGGCTTAGGGAGTCCGTGGCTTACAGGAATTTCTCTTCTATACAAAGGAAACCCAGAAGTAGCTGGCCGCAGCTGGCCAGGGCCCACACTGCCTCTCCTCCCCTGGGGGGCACCTGGGATCCCGTCGCCATCCCCCATCCCTGCTCCTCCCCGCCTGGAACCCAGTCGCCCAATTGGGGAAGGGGTGGTCCTCGAGCCCACACACAAATACGACTCTGCCATGTGGCGGCTCCCTGGGACCCTCAGGACAGTACTGCGTTTGGCTGGCCTGGGCCCTCAGCCAGAGGTGCCTGTGCTCTGGGGAAACGTGTTCCACAAGCCAGACGACACGTCACAAGCCTGCAGGGCTATCTTGTTAGCTCGGCCCTGACATCGCCTGTCACACTCTGACCTGTTCTACACGCTCGGTCTTCAGTCAGCTGGTTGCTGAGAGCCTGTCCAAGGCCCCAGAAGGTCCAGGCGTGGAGTGTGTCAGGCCTAAGTGGGAGGGAGATGGGTGAGTGGTCAGGGAAGGCTAGGTCCCAAGGTGACCTTTGAGCGGAGACCAGGCACAGTGAGCCAGCGGAGGGCCCAGAGAGCATGTGCTAGGCAGGAACCCCGCAGGTGAAGGGCAGGAGCTGGGGGTGTGGCAGGGCCGTAGGCAGGGGTGGGGCAGGGCGGGCCTGCCCGGAGCTGGGGGTGTGGCAGGGCCGTAGGCAGGGATGGGGCGGGGCTGGGGCAGCGGGGACGGGGGCTGTGGTCCTGGGCAGGTGAAGAAGGGAGCAGGGAGCGGAGGAGAAGGATGGAAGAGCCAGGCCTCTGAGCAGGGCAGTGGGTGATCAGCTTCATATTACAGAGCTCACTCTGGCTTCACTGGCCCACACAGCAGACCCAGCTGGAGGGGCAGGGAGAGTGGCAGACAGAGCAGACACGCCGAGACCACCCAGGTTTGCTGACTCCCTGGGAGGACTCACTGCTAAGATTTATTACAGCAGGCGGACGGGGCAGAATCTGCCAAGGGAAAGGGCTTGTGGGGAGGGGTTCGGGGAGACGGCGCACGAGTCCAGGGTCCTGTCGCAGTGGAGCCAGCATGGACTGTAATGCCACGTGGGAGGTGCCGTCCACGGGGGAGTCATGAGAGACCCAGGCCAGGGGTTTTCCTGGGGGCTGGTTGGGTGGGCGCCTCAGCCTGGCATGTGCCGAGATTCCAGACCCCAGAGGAGGCAGGTGTCAGCAGGGACCACGTTGCTTGTGCAGACAGCTCAGGCCAGGGACCCCTTATCAGCTGAGTGAGGGACCCTCCCCAAATCCAAGCTCCCAGACGCGGTTCGCAGTCAGGCCTGTCCTCTGACCCTTGTCCACACAGGAAGCCCCCCAAGGGGTTGCGAGCAGTGCAGGTGGGGAGAGGGTCCCTCATGGATGGATGTGGGCGTGAGAGATGGAGGTGGAAACACGCCCCATAGCTCAGGACCTGAGCCACAGCCTCCTCAGAGCCGGGCAAGGAGACACAGAGCCCGCTGCGGCGTGGACTGTGGAGGCGGCGGGTGGGCCCGCGACCCTCAGCGCCCAGAGTACAGGTGCAGGAGGTGGTGGGAGCGGCAGCCTCAGCAGGCGAATAGAGCGGACCCCCCCGGCCCCGGCACTCAGTGCCCAGCCAGGTGACCCCAGACCCAGGCCCAGGATCCCGGAGGGCCACTATGGGTCTGTTCCCGACTCTGAGAACTTCTGGGCAGGGAGCCACCGACTGTGCGTTTCCGCGTGGCCGCCCCCTACACACCTACAGGAGAGCACGGAGGGTCTCTGAGGTCCCAGGCAGTGCTGAGGGTGGACTGGGCGCTCCAAGGGCCCTCCCGGCCCTGATCCTGTGGGCTCAGGCTCTTCTTGCAGAGCCAAGCCAGTGTTTCATTTCCTGCCAATCCACAGGCAACTCACTGCCCCCTTAGCAAGCTTGGGAACACACAACGCCTTGCTGACAAAACAGATCGATCACTTTAATTGCTGAGGACAAAGGCCAGGCCTGTCTTTGGGTGAAGTTAAGTCTTTACAGCAGCCAGTGGCTACGCATGGTCTCACACTGACCCAGCTCTGCCGTTGCCCCAGGGCAGCCACAAACGGGAAGTAAATGAAGGTCGTGGCTGTTCTGATTACGCGTTACTTACCCGCACTGAAACCTGAATTTCATATAATTCTCACGTATCACAAAATATTCTTCTTTTGACTTGTTCGACTACTTAAAAAGGTAAAACCCATTTCTGCTCTCGGGCTGAATGCAATCAAGGGAGGGTGTGTGTGGCCCCCAGAGCGCCTGCCGGGCCTGCTCTCACCGCGCTGTTTCCTGCCCTGCCCGCAGCCCCCTCCGGACTCCGCTGAGAGTGCTGGACCTGGGCAACTGCGCCCTGAACCACGCGGACATGGCCTTCTTGGCGAACTGCACCCACGCCGCCCACCTGGAGGTGCTGGACCTCAGCGGGCACTGCCTGGTGGACCTGTTCCCCTCGACCTTCTTCCGGCTGCTGGGCCAGGCCGCCCCGACGCTGAGGGCCCTGACCCTGGAGGAGTGCGGCCTCGCGGACCGGCACGTGGGCGCGCTGAGCCTGGCCCTGGGCCCCTGCCGCCGGCTGCAGGAGCTCCGCTTCCTGGGGAACCCAATGTCGGCCCGCGCGCTCCGGCGCCTTTTCGTGGCGCTCTGTGGGCTCCCCCGGCTGCAGAGCGTGGAGTTCCCGGTGCCCAGGGACTGCTACCCCGAGGGCAGCGCCTACCCACAGGACGAGCTGGCCATGTCCAAATTCGACCAGCAGAAATACAGCGCGATCGCAGATGACCTGCGCGCGCTGCTGCTGCGGGCCGGCCGCGACGACATCCGGGTCTCCACGCCCCTCTTCGGAAGCTTCGACCCGGACATTCAAGAAACGAGCAATGAACTCGGAACGCTCTTGCTGCAAGCCTTCAAAACTGCTCTGGAAAACTTCTCCAGAGCGCTGAAGCAAATGGAGTAGGCCCTAGACTGTACGAGGCGGGTCCCGGCGGCGGCGCTGGGACGGAGCCTCCGCCCCCGCCACCACCGACGCATCTCCTAGTGGCAGCTGCACGCGCATCCCTCAGGCGCTCCGGGAGCGACGGCCCTGCCTCCCAGGAGCTGTGACGGAGCACGGCGCCCAGCACGGCGGTGGCGCCAGAGAAGCAGCCCGCGGCGAGCGGCCGTCCCGGTCGCGGCGCCTCGGCAGCCGCGTGAAGTGCGGGCCGCAGGGGGCGGGGCGGGGGGCGGGGCGGCTGGACGACCGGCCGGCGTGAGCGGGGGAGGAAGTGAGAGGACACCTCCCGGGGCACAGCGATGAAAGCGAGCAGCTGAGGAGAGAGTAAAACCGAGGGCAAGCCGCATCCCTTTGCCGCAGCGGCTGGGTCCGGGGGGGCAGGGAGCCGGCCCGGCGCCTTCCCGTCGCGGGTGTGCGGCGCTGCCCTGTCTGGATGTTTACAAACTCCCGTCCAGCGAGGACATGGGCTTTGGTAGTTGACAGCTCTGCCCCTGCCCTCGGGCCACTGGGCGGCAGGCGTGCGCTCTGTTGGTGCCAGGCTGAGCCCCGGGCTCCGGCGGCCTCTGGCTCTGAGGGCACGACCGCGGTGCCCCGCCCGCCGCCGCCCCCACTCCCACCTCCACCGACTCTAGGCCCGGCGGGCGGGGGCTGCTGCTGCGGGGAGGGCGGGAAGGCTCCTCCGGAAGCTGTTTGAGTCCTGGTGCTTGAGGAGTGGTTAATGCCAACGTCTGGACTTGGTTTCTGCTGAGATCTGATTTGTGCAGTGCTGAGTATTAGGGTAATTAAATACGAATAAAGTGTGGCTTATTCAGATGTGGTTTTCTTTCTTTTTCAATCTAATGGACGAAAAAAATATCTTGCATTCATTTGTGTTTCCCAGATGTTCATGAAACTGGGCATGTCTTTTTCTTTTTTTTATATATAAATTTATTTATTTTTTTGGCTGCGTTGGGTCTTCGTCGCTGCGCACGGGCTTTCACTAGTTGCGGCGAGTGGGGGCTACTGTTCATTGCGGTGCGCGGGCTTCTCATCGCGGTGGCTTCTTGCGGAGCACGGGCTCTAGGCGCGCGGGCTTCAGTAGTTGCAGGACGTGGGCTCAGTAGTTGTGGCGCACAGGCTATAGAGCACAGGCTCAGTAGTTGTGGTGCACGGGCTTAGTGGCTCCGTGGCATGTGGGATCTTCCAGGACCAGGGCTCGAACCTGTGTCCCCTGCATTGGCAGGCGGATTCTTAACCACTGCACCACCAGGGAAGTCCCTGGGCATGTCTTCATATGCTTGTTGCCCACTTGTATTATTTTTTTAAATAATTTCATTTATTTACAAAAACAAAAACAGTTCACCCACTTCTCCCTTCCCCCCACAGACAGCCCCCCCCCACCTCACCTCTGGTTCTAATCTGTTCTCTGCATCTATTAACTTGGAGATATATATTCCACATATGAGAGAGATCATATGGTATTTGTATTTCTCTGACTTATTTCGTTTAGCATAATGCTCTCCAGGTCCATCCATGTTGTCACAAATGGCAGACTTTCATTCTTTTTATGGCTGAATAGTATTCCATTGTATACATATACCACATCTTCTTTATCCATTCATCTATTGATGGGCACTTAGGTTGCCCATATCTTGGCTATTGTAAATAATGCTGCAATAAACATGGGAGGGCAGATATCTTTTTGAATTAGTGTTCTCATTTTCTTCAGATAAACACCCAGAAGTAGAATTGCTGAACCCTATGGTAGTTCTAATTTTGATTTTTGAGGAACCTCCATACTGATTTCCACAGTGGCTGCACCAATTTACATTCCCACCAACAGCGTACAAAGTTTCCCTTTTCTTCACTTCCTTGCCAACACTTATCTCTTGTCTTTTTGATAATAGCCATTCTGACAGGTGTGAAGTGATATCTCATTGTGGATTTGATTTGCATTTCTCGATTAATGATGTTGAGCATCTTTTCATGTCTCTTCAGGGATTCTGCCCACTTCCTAATTGAATTTTTTTTTTTTTTGCAGTTGAGTTGTATGAGTTCTTTATATATTTTGGATACTAGCCCCTTATCAGATATATGATTTGCAATTTTTCTCTCATTCTGTAGTTTGCCTTTTTTTTGTTTTATGACTTTGTTTGCCATGCAGAATCTTTTCAGTTTGATGTAGTCCCACTTGTTTATTTTTGCTTTTGTTGCTTTTGCTTTTGGTGTCAGATTTTTAAAAAATCATTGCCAAGACTGATGTCAGGGAGTTTACCACCTATGTTTTCTTCTAGGTCTTAACGTTCAAGTCTTTAATCCATTTTAATTTTTTTTTTTTTTTTTTTTTTTTTTTGCGGTACACGGCCCTCTCACTGTTGTGGCCTCTCCTGTTGTGGAGCACAGGCTCCAGACGCGCAGGCTCAGCGGCCATGGCTCACGGGCCCAGCCACTCCACGGCATGTGGGATCTTCCTGGACCAGGGCACGAACTTGTGTCCCCTGCATCGGCAGGCGGACTCTCAACCACTGCGCCACCATTTTTGAGTTAACTTTTTATGTGTGTTATAAGATAGTGGCCCGGTTTCATCCTTTTGCACGTGGCTGTCCAGTTTTTCTAGTACCATTTATAGACGAGAGGGTCCTTTCCCCATGGTATATTCTTGGCTCCTTTGCTGTAAATTAATTGACCATCTATGCATGGATTTATTTCTGGGTTCTCTATTCTGTTCCATTGATCTATGTGTCTGTTTTTATGCCAGTACCATAATGTTTTAATGACTACTGCTTTGTAATATAGTTTGAAATCAGGGAATGTGATGCCTCCAGCTTTGTTCTTTTTTGTTTGTTTTGTTTTTGTTTTGTTTTTGTTTTTGCGGTACGTGGGCCTCTCACTGCCGTGGCCTCTCCCATTGTGGAGCACAGGCTCCGGACGCGCAGGCTCAGCGGCCATGGTGCACGGGCCCAGCCGCTCCACGGCATGTGGGATCTTCCTGGACCGGGGCACGAACCCGCGTCCCCTGCATCGGCAGGCAGACTCCCAACTACTGTGCCACCAGGGAAGCCCTCAAGCTTTGTTCTTCTTTCTCAAGATTGCTTTGGCCATTCAGGGTCTTTTATGGTTCCATACAAATTTTAGGATTTTTTTGTTCTATTTTTGTGAAATATGCCATTAGAATTTTGATAGGGATTGCATTGACTCTGTATATTGCTTTGGGTAGGATGGACATTTTCACAATATTAATTCTAACAATCCATGAGCACAGAATGACTTTCCACTTATTTGTGTCTTCTTCAGTTTGTTTCATTAATGTCTTGTACTTTTCAACATACAGGTCTTTCATCTCCTTGGTTAAATTTATTCAGAATTTTTGATGCAGTTGTAAATGGGATTGTTTTCTTAATTTCTCTTTCTGATATTTCATTACTAGTGTATAGAAATGCAACAGATTTTTGTGTATTCATTTTGTATCCTGCAAATTTACTAAATTTATTAGTTATAAGTTTTTTGATGGAGTCCTTAGAGTTTTCTGTATATAGTATTGTCATCTGCGAATAGTGACAGTTTTACTTCTTCCTTTCCAATTTGGATTCCTTTTATTTCTTTTTCTTTTCTGATTGCTGTGGCTAGGAATTCCAATGCTGTTGAATAAAAGTGGTGAGAGTGGGCATCCTTGTCTTATTCCTGATCTTAAGAGGGGATGCTTTCCACTTTTCACCGTTGAGTGTGATGTTAGCTCGGGGATTGTCATATATGGCCTTTATTATGTTGAGGTACGTTCCCTCTATAGCCACTTTGTCGTGAGTTTTTATTATACATGGGTGTTGAATTTTGCCAAATGACTTTTCTGCATTCATTGAAGCGATCATATGATTTTCAAATTCTTCAATTTGTTAATGTGGTATATCACATTGACTGATTTGTGGTATTGAGCCATCCTTGCATCCCTGGGATAAATCTCACTTGCTCATGATATATGATGCTTTTAATGTATTGTTGAATTTGGTTTGCTAGTATTTTGTTGAGGATTTCTGCATCTGTGTTCATCAGGGATATTGGCCTGTAATTGTCTTTTCTTTTGGCATCTTTATCTGGTTTTGGTATCAGGGTAATGCTGACCTCGTAAAATGAGTTTGGAAAACTCCCTCTTCTCTCTTTTGGAAGTTTGAGAAGGATTGGTATTAATTCTTCTTTGAATGTTTGGTAGAATTCACCAGTGATGCCATCTGGTCCTGGACTTTTGTTTGTTGGAAGGTTTTTGATTACTCAAATGACATTTTAATGTAATTCAGAATTTTAAAAAGGATGTAAGTGTCTGAAAAGAAAACATTTTCTCAAGAGAGTGGCTACTGCTTGATGTGGCCAAATGCTCCTCACACTAGAACCACCCAAGTGGTCATTGGGGGTTTGCATCACCCTGTGAGTGGGCTTTGCCCTCAGGTCCAACGCCATGCTGCCGTCTCCGCAGGTACGTCCCCGTTGCAGGTGCTCCTGTGCCAGCCCCTCCCCCAGGTATGGCCCGTGCCTTTCCCCCCACAATGGAGTGAAAGTCCTCTCAGGATCTGCCTGCTGAGAAAGGCAGTAACCTTCCTACTGGGCCTTCAGGAGAGGAGAGACGCCACCAGGTGGGCAGGAGCAAGGAGGGACGTGGTGGCTTCTACCTCCCTGTGCTCTTGGGCTCTGCCTTCTTTGCTCACCTCTGCATATCTCCTTAGCTGTGTTATGCTGGAACCCTGTTTCAGCCACATGGACTTTGCTATTTCAAGAAGCTCTTGGAAAGAGAGTAGGCACAGGGCAAAATTTGGAAATGGTTTGATTTTAACTCTAAAGAGTAGAGTAGCTTCTGCTGTTTGTGTCTGTGGAATTTTCTTGATGAGACCCAGCCTCTGGGTGGTCAGCAGGTAGGACCCAGCATGGGCATGGCTGGGCCCAGCAGCTGTGGTGGAGAAGAGCCCAGGGATGCTGCGGTGACCCAGGACCTCAAATTTGGGGCAGGGCTGGGCACACAGGTGTCTACTAGTGGAGAATGTCCCTGACAGCCCCCGCCCCACGCTGAGGAATAACCCATTCTTGTGAAGCTGGAGAGGCTGGGAGGCTCGTCGGAGCAATTCTGAGGCACACGGAGCAGCCCAAGTGGGACCACGCCTCCCACTCACCCCAGTGCATGTAATTCACTTGTTCCTGTGGACCCGCTCAGCCCCAACACTGAATGTGCCACTTGCAGCCACGATGGGTTTTACCTGTACCTGCCCAGCCCGAGACTGGTGGCCCTGAGGATGCCCAAGGTGACGTTGGCTGCGAATGCAGTTGTGGGCATCTGTCAGGGCCCAGGAGCGTTCCTGTGCTTCTCGTGCTGCAGACGGCGTGGCTCTCACGCAAA
This sequence comes from Orcinus orca, assembly GCF_937001465.1. NCBI lineage: Eukaryota > Metazoa > Chordata > Mammalia > Artiodactyla > Delphinidae > Orcinus > Orcinus orca. Next base: position 185,004,431 of record NC_064561.1, on the reverse strand, counting down.
AGCAAACTGGGAAAAGGAAACACGCTCAGCAGGTGAAGAGCAGAACAGAGTGCCAAGGGCCAGGAGGGCGTGAATATGCCACACGGCAAACTTGACTGGGCTCCTCCCGGTGAGCCTGGGCGGGCTATCATCTGCACAAACCTACCTGGTCTTCCCAGGGGCCAGAAGTCGCATTGAATGGGGACATGATGGGGACCATGATGGACACTCTGGGACCACCGTCTTCGCCTCCCCTCGTCCCCTGTGGTGGACTTATCATTGCACTTCCTCCAGGAATTCAGCAGTGCTTCCTGTTGACCATCCTGGCAAGGAGGGGATGCAGATTCAGGGACTTCCACTTCTCTTTCCTACCTTAGCAACTCTTGTTCCAGACGGTTCTTTCCAATTATATACTCAGAGACTAGGAGACACCTGCAGGCCCAGCAGACCCTCTGTGCAGTGGCCGTGTCCAGAGACCCGGAGACGTCAGCCTGCAGCTCCCTCTCTCATCAGCTGCCACCCGCTAGATCCCAGGAATCCCCTTCTCTCTCCACCAGCCGCTGGCAATCCCACGGGTGAGCGCAAATCCTTGATCTGCTGGAGGGCCTGCCGCCTCCTTCGGAGCGCCCGAGCCAGTGGCTGGCGTCTGAGCCCCGCTTTCTCGGTTCTCTGCTCCCACTGCGCTCACAAGCCACGGCACAGCACAACCCAGTGGTTCCCAGGCTTTGCCACACACGGGAGTAGAACAAGGCAGCTGTTCTCACCATGGGGCCCGGGGAGAGAAAGCTGGTTTGCAGGGAGAGAAGATTAAACAGACACGCAGACATCTGAGGCCAGGTCATTACTGCAAGGTTCCCAGTGTTGGTTTCTAGCCATTTCTGGCTCTCCTCTGAGGTCCGGCCATCACTCTCCATCCTTGCCCTGAGGTGCCACAAGGTAGCCTTAAAACAAATGCCCCCTAACTGTGTAAGTAGCAGAACTGACCCCTGTTGTTTGCTACCAAAGCCCTGATGTCTAGGGAAGCAGGACAGCTATTTTTGTCGTATGCCAGGCGGGGAAGAGCACTTTTGGCATCAGCCCAGAAAACCCGCTCAGTCACTCGAAAAGGACCTGGTTTCACATGGATCAGGGCAGTTCTGAAGCCAAGCTGCCTGGGTTCATACTAGCTCCAGGACCACCTGTGTGACCTCGGGCAGGTTGACTTTCCACCCCTCACCTGTAGAATGAGGGCTGCGGAGAAGGGCTCACACCACAGGCCTGAGACCGTGGGCCTGAGAGGCCTGCTGACAGGTCGGCCCTCGGCTGGCATCTGGGACCTGGATTTGGGAGGGTTCCCTCCACCATCAACTGGTAAGAGTGGATCACTGCGACCAAACCCTGCCAACAGCTTGGACACCTGCTTTCCTCTGGGAGTTTGGAATTTGGGCCTGTGCCAGGCAGAGGGTGCCTGTGGGACCGGCCCTCCGCAGAAACCCTGGACGCTGTTTCTGAAGAGCGTCCGCATGGCCGTGTGACCCCTGGGAGGGAACTGGAAGCTGCACCTCGTCTCCCCGCGTTGCCCATGTGCCTGTCCCTTGAGTCTCAGCTGTGAGTACAACCATGTGCTGAGTCCTGAGCAAGTGTGGGGTGGCCTTGGGGACCCGGAGCCCAAGGGTAAGAACAGTGCTCAGGGCACAGCACTAGGGGTCAAGGTGACGTGAGTGATGTGCGTAAAGTGCGCAAAGGCCGAGTCATATTAACTTTATGGAAAATGGGTCTAAGTTTGCAGTAAAAATTGAGATAATCTGTTTAAAAATGTAAAGAGTAAGGAATTACACACATAAAAAGTGGCACTGTTGCTTTTAAATTGAGGTGTTTTAATCATATGTCATTGCTTATAAACACACACAAGGGTATCAACTGGAAATAAGAAACACTGTTTCCCCTTTGGCGGGAAAGAGCGTCAAAACACCACAAAACCTTGACGGTATCACTACCTTCCTTTCTCATCTATTAGGCAGTTCTATCCACTACCTGACAACTTCTAACTGTAATTTTAGGAGAGAGAACAATAATTTGAGGAAAAAAAGAATTTATTTAGGGAGTGATAAAAACAGACAAAAAAACGACTTACAGTAAGGATGAGTATTATATTTCACATTCTTAGAAACAATTTTTCCCTAAAGCTATGAGGTTATCCTGTTCCGCTGAATAAAATATTGACGGCTTAGAACACGCTTCTGAGAGACTGTGTCCTTAGCCGCTGAGGGGGACGGAGAGTCTCCTGAGGCCTCGCCGTCCTGCTCGGAGGGTGGTGGGAGTGGAAGGCCCCTGCTGAGAGGTGGCCGTGTGCATGCGTGGCCACAACACAGGGAGTGCTGGCGGAAGGAAAGCATCGGATAACCCAGAACACACAACAGTCTGACGCTGAGCCATTCACCCCCGTCTTACTTTTCCAGTATGGCTCTCTCTACGCTCTTAAACTTTTTCAGTTCGACCAGTAGTTCCCAGTATCTGAGATACAGCCACATAAGCCTCCCATTTCGGCGCTTGTTGGTGTTCCAGATGTCACCACAGTACGTGTCGTGCTTGAATATGTCGGTCAGGCCAGCTGCCATCTCTAGGTCAGCAGCAACTGGGTCGGTGGACGCTCGGCCCAGCAGGCTCTTCTCGATCTCCAGCCGCTTGTGGCGAGGGAGAAGCAGACTGCAGTAGACGCTCTGTCTTTCCGTGAGAGCGTCCTCGAAGTCTCTCAGCAGAAGCCTGGCCCTCCGCTGCCACTCCTCCTCCTTGCCCAGGTAGCTCAGGTACACGCTCCGCAAGGGCTGCCCCTTCTCCTGCAGGGCCCGAGCCCGCTCCTGTTCCAGAAGCTTCTTCTCTTCTACCATCTTGCGCCCCTGAGAGATGAGGGCTTCTCGGTAGCTAGTCGTTCTGTTTTGTTCCTTTTCAAGTTCCAGGGACAACTGTGCCACGGCCCGCCGACTTTCTGAGATCGTGGCGCGGTACTTGGCTTCGAGGTCCCGCTGGAAGGCAGCTGTTCTCTGATGGTATGCTTCCCTCTCTCTTTCTATCTCTTTTCGGGACTCCCTAGACCAAATCCAACCTGACACAAAGAAAGTGGAGGAGGAAAACACACATGATGAAAAGTCAAAGCTCAAGTTCTATAGTATTTATTTACAGAAAACATAAAGCAGCTAAGGACGGGACTTCAATAAAATCTTAAGTCCCAAGAGGTACAAAAAAGACAACATTTTGAATGAAGCTATACAACTGCAAAGCTCTTATCTTAAAATCAGATAAGGGCTCCCCAAAGACAAGCACAACAAGGCTGCAGAGACCCCTTTCAGCCTCCTCCTAACGTCTGATGGCTGAGTAAAGTCACCGCTGCCTTCCTTTGTTCCCAAGCCTACCACCCTGTGCCTACTCTGGCTACGGTGCCCCAGCATACTATTGGCAAGGGTTAGAAATGAGTATGGGTGAGTGTGCTTCACAGAGTGTTGGCTAGGCTATTAAGAACTGAGTAAAGTTCAAAGCGTGTTCAGCTTTGCCTGGTCATCACTAGTAAACAGCTGAAGCCCAACGTGTTTGCTTCTGTTCTGATAGGGGGTCATGTAAATAAGGAGTCGGAAGTTCAGCCTTAAGACGAGGCTCCACTGTAATCTAACAAACATGGGACAGAAGGGTGCAGGCAACTGGGGTGGGTAATGCCCCGCTCTGCCCCACAAAGTGAGAAGCCACCAGGCCTCCGGCCTCTGCTGCACGGAGAAGTCCAAGGACAGAGAAAGGGAGTCTGATGACCACAAAGCCTGCGGCCAGCAGGTGCCTGGGTCTGGGTGTCGTCACCAATCCTTCCCCGTCCCGCCAATAAGAGGCCGGTGTGTCCCGGTAACAAGATAAACGTCAGCGCGCGGCTTTCACTGCTACAGGACCTCCACCGTGTTCTGTACCGGCGTTCCTGCTCAGTAACTTCATAAACGTTGGGGCAGCTACGCCGAGTCCTCGTTTCTCACAATGGTAACCTGTCCAGCCTGTACGTGCAAAACGCAGCACAGATCCAAGTCCTCTGGAAAACAGAAGGATTGCCCAACAAGTCTAACTGGCAAAGTTACCAAGAGCAGCAACTTAAAGCATCACTTATGCCCAGCTCTCCAAACACAGCCAAGGCGGCGCACGCGTTTCTCTCCTGCCTTCTCTAACTCCCTACGGCGTCCGTCCCCCTTCCGGTTCTCTTGCTGCTCTCTGGTCCCTTCCCATCAACACCCGAGGTGCTGTCCTTGCTTGCTGTGTGGCCTTTCCCCAGGTCCCAGGGAAGCCCATCTAGTCCACAACGTCAGCCGTCACCTCGCGAGGACAGCGTTCCCGCGCACCTGAGAGCCTCTTCACGTGCGGTGCTGCTGCCCCGATTCTACAACCAGGAGACCAAACTCGTCCTCCCGCAACTAAAGCAGCCCCTAGTCCTATCCCAGCTGACAACTCCTACTCCAACGCACATGCCATCTTTGTCTCCTCCTTGGGGCTGACCAGGAAAGAAGGGGCCATAGTATGACTCAACACGCCCTGGAGGCAGGCAAAAGGTATGCATGGAGAAGAGAGGAGAGAAGGACTAATTCAGTTTTGGGTGAATGTGGACAAAGTCTGGAAGGCCAGTAGGAGTTGGCAGGAAAGGTCCCTCTAGGCAGAATGAACAGGTACAGGAGAGCTTCCAGGAGCTGCTGTCCAGGGGCACAGGGCTTATGCCAAGGAGACGCTGGAGCAGACGCTGGGAAAGCCAGACTCCGCTCAGGAAGCGGACTGACCTGATCTGACAGCGCCCTGGCTGTGATGAGAAGATGAGGGGGCATGGGCGGAGGGGGCAGACGGGAGGCCAGAAGCAGAGCGCCAGTCCTGCTATAATAACCCAAAGGCAACACTGCTCACACGATACACACCCAGGCACACACCGGCCCTCAGACCACAGAACACCTCTCATCAGGAAGGCCTCCTGGAAGAGGTGGCACAGGGACGTGGAGACAGGCTGGGTGAGGAGGTGGCCGGGGGGTACGGAGACCAGAGTGCAGGCTGGTGGACCGGACGTCTGGACACCCAGCTCTGGTCCGTTCGGGGAGTCCCGCCTCATGACTCTGCACAGACACAACTTTTTCGAGCCTCAGTCTCAGAAGGCTTGTGAAAACGCTGGGGCTCCTGCTTTTGGGAAAATGGAAGAGAAGTACTCTCTCCTATTCTCCCTGCTAAGAGCAACAAAAAACCTGGACGTCGTATGTAAAACTAACACAAGACGACCCAGAAATGCGGAGAGCGGCAGGCAGACTGTTGAGGGGCCTTGGCACCCAAGGAACACCGTGCTGGTGAGTCCCTGGGGGCTTCACTTTGCCTTGTAGATCCCAGACTTAAAGCTGAAATGCCAATGATGCAGATTTCCTTTAAAAGCCCCCACAAAAGTCTGCTCTCTCTGGCCAAACAACTAGCAAAGGGGCTTAGCAAGACAGAAAACTTTTAAACAATAACCATTCTGCCCCTGCTACGTAGCACAGAAGACACTGTGACCCACCTCCATCCATGTGGGCAAAGCCTGAGGGGCGGTGATGGTGGCAGAGGAAGCCATGTGGGGATTCTCCCGTGTGGAAGCATCAGCAGATCGCAGGGGAGCTGGACCTCCCACTCTTGCCCAGCAGTAACAGGGGACCCTTCCTTGGTGTCAACAGGCTGGAGGACGAGTGGGGAGCCTGGGCGTCCACTCCCACCTGGGAGTGAGGAGGCAGTGCTACCTCTCCCTGTCCAAGAAGCCAGCCTAAGAAGATATGAATGAAGAACAGCCTCATAATACCACAAATGCCCAGGTTTCAGCTGGGAATCACTCTTCATAACAAGAGTCAGGAAGATCTCAAGGTGACTTAAAAGGTAATCAGTTGATGCCAATACCAAGATGACAGAGATGTTAGTGTCATCTGACAGTTTAAGGCAGCCATTGTAATATAAAGTCTAAGCAAAGATACAGAAAGTCTCAGCGGAGAAATAGAAAATATTTAAGAAAGCAAACGGAACTTCTGAAACTGACAAAGGCAGGAACTGAAATAAAAAACATAATGTGAAACAGGTGTGGAGAAGAGGACCCCACCAAGATACTCAGTACAGCTCCTGCGAACATGGACATGAAGATGCGAACAAAATACTAGCAAATACAGTTCTGCAAATATATAAAAAGAATGACATGGCATGACCAAGTGGGGATTACTTCAAAAATGTAAGACTGGTTCAACATTCAAACACCCATCGCTGTAATCCAACAAATTAGCAGCCTAAAGGAGAAAAGCTACATGATCATATTGACTGATACAGAAACACAACACCCATTCATGATAGCAACTCAGAAAAATAGGAACAGAGGGGACCTTCCTTGTCTTGATACTCTATGAAAGCCACAGCTAACATATACTTAGTGGTGAAAAGACTGAATGCTTTTCCTCCAAGATCAGGAACTATCCAACGACGTCCCAGAATTCCTGGCCAGTGCGAGAAGGCAAGAAAAGGAAATAGAGGCCAACAGACTGGAAAGGAAGAGACAAAACCTGTCTCGTACCTCACAGAAAAATGAACTCAAAATGGATCATGGACTGTCATGTAAAATGTAGAATTAAAACTGTAGGAAAAAACACAGGAGAGAATCTTTAGGATCAAGGGCCAGGCAAAGAGTTTTCAGACATGGTATGAAAGCATGACCCATAAAAGGAGAAACTGATGAGACGGACTTCATCAAAATTAGAACTTTTGCTCCATAAAAGACTCCAGTAAGAGTCTACAGACTGGGAGAAGATATTTGCAAACAAGACAGCCAACAAAGTACTAGAATCTAGAACACAGTAAAAACTCTCAAAACTCGGGAATTCCCTGGTGGTCCAGTGCTTAGGACTCCACGTTTTCACTGCCAGGGCGAGGGTTCAATCCCTGGTCAAGGAACTAAAATCCCACAAGCTGTGTGGTGACAACAAAACAAAACAAAATGCAAAACAAAACACAAAACAAACAAAACAAAAACCTCTCAAAACTCAACATTAAAAAAACAATCCAATTAGAAAATAGATTGAATCTGAAAGACAGGATTCAAGGAAGCGGATACACCGATGGCAGATAAGTATATGAAAAAATGCCCAACATCATTAGCCCTTATGGAAATGCAAATTAAAACCAAAATGGGGTTATCACTATACACCTGCAAGAACAAGCAAAATAAAAACAATAGTGATCACACCAAATGCTGTTGAGGATGCCAAGAACCTGGATCCCTCATACACTGCTGGCCAGAAAGCAAAATGGTACCGCCACCCTTTTACTTTCTTCAAAAACTGAACATCAACTCCCAAGGAGGCTGACAAGAGTAGGTAGTTTTTATGATTCAATGACCTGCAGTGTCTGCGTCTTAGTGAAAGACCCAATTGCAGCCCTAAGGGCTGCTACTTAGAAACTCACTAGCCTGCCATCTTGAAAACCCCTACCGAATGCTCGGAAAGGCTGCGTGCTGCCTATGGCTAGGGCAATGAACTTGGCGAGTGAAGTGGAAGGCTTAAAATTACACTGACTAAGTCAAAGCAATCTTGAGGGAAATAAACGGAGCTGGAGGAATCAGACTCTCTGACTTCAGGCTATACTACAAAGCTACAGTAATCAAGACAATATGGTACTGGCACAAAAACAGAAATATAGACCAATGGAACAGGATAGAAAGCCCAAAGATAAACCCACGCACCTATGGTCAACTAATCAATGACAAAGGAGGCAAGGATATGCAGTGGAGAAAAGACAGTCTCTTCAATAAGTGGACAGCTCTTCAATAACTGGACAGCTACATGTAAAAGAATGAAATTAGAACACTCCCTAACACCATACACAAAAATAAACTCAAAATAAATTAAAGACCTAAATGTAAGACCGGACACTATAAAACTCTTAGAGGAAAACATAGGAAGAACACTCTTTGACATAAATCACAGCAAGATCTTTTTTGAAAAGATTTGGAAATAAAAACAAAAATAAACAAATGGGACCTAATGAAACTTAAAAGCTTTTGCACAGCAAAGCAAACCATAAACAAGACGAAAAGACAACACTCAGAATGGGAGAAAATATTTGCAAATGAGTCAACGGACAAAGGACTAATCTCCAAAATATATAAACAGCTCATGCAGCTCAATATTAAAAAAACAAACAACCCAATCAAAAAATGGGCAAAAGACCTAAACAGACATTTCTCCAAAGAAGACATACAGATGGCCAAGAGGCACATGAAAGGATGCTCAACATCACTAATCATTAGAGGAATGCAAATCAAAACTACAATGAGGTATCACCTCACACCGGTTAGAATGGGCATCATCAGAAAATCTACCAACAACAAATGCTGGAGAGGGTGTGGAGAAAAGGGAACCCTCTTGCACTGTTGGTGGGAATGTAAATTGATACAGCCACTATGGAGAACAATATGGAGGTTCCTTAAAAAACTAAAAATAGAATTACTGTAAGACCCAGCAATCCCACTACTGGGCATATACCCAGAGAAAACCATAATTCAAAAAGACACATGCATCCCAATGTTCACTGCAGCACTATTTACAATAGCCAGGACATGGAAGCAACCTAAATGCCCACCAACAGACGAATGGATAAAGAAGATGTGGCACATATATACAATGGAATATTACTCGCCATAAAAAGGAACGAAACTGGGTCATTTGTAGAGATGTGGATGGACCTAGAGACTGTCAAACAGAGTAAAGTAAGTCAGAGAAACAAATATCATATATTAACACATATATGTGGAATCTAGAAAAATGGTACAGATGAACTGGTTTGCAGGGCAGGAATAGAGACACAGATGTAGAGGACAAACGTATGGACCAAGGGGGGACAGCAGGGGTGGGGGAATGAACTGGGAGATTGGGATGGACATGTATACACTAATATGTATAAAATAGATAGCTAATAAGAACCTGCTGTATAAAAAATAAAATAAAATTCAAAAAAAAAGTATTACACTGACTGACGTATTAACTAATTAGTGTTGCGGCTGGGGGAGGCTGAGTGGCTTTCATGTGCCGTTTGTTCCTGCAGAGACTCACCTCCGGCTTCTGCAGCTTTGCATAGTAACTTTTATTCTTGAAGTTCCTGCTTTCCTATACTTTTGAAATGATGCTTTTTGTCCCTGAGAAGGGTTGAGGAATATTGTATTTTCTTCTTTTTGGTTATCTTGCTTAGGTAATGCGATCAGAGGAAACTTTTAACTTTGCTTTCTTGTAAGGATTCTCCAAAAATGTGTTATTGCAAGATTAAGAAATCATATCGAACATATGGGTGTTAAGTAGCCCCCTAGCACAGCCTAGAAGTAAAGGCGGACAAATGAAGCTGATAAATGCTACTCGTCAGCCTCTACTTTCTCTACTCAAACCTGCTCACCTAAGAAATCCAGGCACACAAGGCCACTCCATAAAAAGTACCACTGCCTGCTCACTTTGGCAGCACATATACTTAAAAAAAACAAAAAACTGGAAAAACACACAGAAGACTAGCACAGCCCCTGCTGGAGGATGACACACAAATTGGTGACGTGTTCCATATAATTTAAAAATAAAAGCACCCCTGCGACGGAGGGCAGCTTTTTCCCGTTTCTCATATTCTTAAGTGCCTACCCAGAACCATGGGGTATGATGTAGGGAAGCACAACATGCCACCCTTAAATGGGCCCCTTGGGCCTTACTAAGGTTCTCAAGGGGCAAGGGAACCACCCTCATCACCAAATGATTCTAACCGGAAGCGGAAGGTAACAGATTAAATCTGGAGCTGCAAGAGAAGCCTTAGTAGGAGTGCAGAATATCAAGGTTCTAGGCTTGGCCAGAAATATCCAACTGGTGACGATTAAATTAAGACCTGGATGGGAATATCCCTGTAACCAGCAGTAACCAAAATGGGGGGCCACTGGTCTAACCACAGCTGACATTTGGGGCCTGACAGGAGTTTGGGGGGGAGGCCTTCTCCTCTCCTAAGCTAAATGAGGGAAGGTAAAACGTTGCCACATAGGTGAATGGGTGTGTCAGTCATTTGATATCATTGAGGCGGCTACTCAATTCTTAGGGGGAAAAAACCTTGTTTCTTCTGGCCTTAAGAGAACAAAGTCATCCTAGGAGGCATTTGCCTCACTTGCCTATGCCTTTAAGATGCAAATGTCTACCAGATCTTCTCCGGGAACCCTTATCTCCAGCATCCTTCTAAAATGCAAATTTCAAAAAAAATAAATAAATAATAAAATGCAAATTTCGGGCCTCCCAGGTGGCGCAGTGGTTAAGAATCCACCTGCCAATGCAGAGGACCCGTGCTGCAACTCCTGAAGCCCGCGCTCCACAAGAGAAGCCACCACGATGAGAAGCTGGCACACCACAACGAAGAGTAGCCCCCGCTCGCCGCAACTAGAGAAACCCCGCACGCAGCAACGAAGACCCCATGCAGCCAAAAATAAATAAAATTAAATTAAAAAAAAAAAAGAATTTGGGTTAAAAAAATAAAAAATAAAATAAAATGCAAATTTCAAAAACGGGGTAGGTAATCTGGAACTTGACTTGTCAAGGACGAAAAGAAATCCTAAGTGTCTTTTCTGTAAACATTAGAAAAAAGGGTTTAGCCATCTAGACAGGTGACCTTGATTTGATCCATCTGCCAGAAGCCCAATTTGAATCCAACCCCTTGTAACTGATGGGTTTTACCTTGTTGTACCTGACTGAGGGCTGAAATTTTCAAATGAGAACTATAAGGTCTCTGTGTTTGTTTGTGTCTTTGTATGTATCTATGTGTGTTGTAGATGAATAGTATTACCAAAATTAATTTGTAAAGAAGCTCTACTTAATTGACTTAAAAAAATTAAGTGCTTACATAAATAGAAATATAAAACTGGCCAGAATGAATTTCAGGTTCACGCAATCCAGGAAATATTCAACATTAAATTAATATCTGGTATTGAAGGAGGCTTAAACTTGTTGATTTGATTAATACAGGTATGTCTTTAGAGTCATCAATGTTAAGTATAGTACTTCTGCTGTACCTAGGTTTACTAGAGGTCAAATAAGACCTTATTGTATGTTGCAAATCTGTCAGCAAGAAAAGTAACTTGAAGTGGGAAAAAAAAAAAACTTTTAAGGAAAGATGTATGTTTTCAGTAAAAGAAGTTAAAGAGTGAGAAAAAAAATACTGGAAAAAAGAGTTGGACATGATCTTGGGACTTCCCTGGTGTTCCAGTGGTTAGGACTCCGAGCTCCCAATGCAGGGGGCCTGGGTTCGATCCCTGGTCGGGGAACTAGGATCCCACGTACTGCAACTAAGCCCACATGCCGCAACTAAGCCTGCGCGCCTCAACTACTGAGGTCACGCTCTAGAGCCCGCGTGCCACAACAAGGGCCCAGTGCAGCCAAAATAAATAAATAAATAATAAATAAAAAGAGTTGTACATGATCAAGATTCTCTAAGATTGGATTAAACTTAGTTGGGTAAACGGCTTTTGTTGGGAGTGGGCTGGGGCAAGACGGGATTTGGTTTCTCCCTGCAAAGTTTTCTTGAATGACTGCTTTTAATAACATGAGTTACTTCGCCTTAAAGGGATCTGTATTTGCTTTCAAGATCTGTTTTAACTTTGGTTAAGAAATAAGTATTGTCTCTGACCTATGATCTTATTTGACCAAGTCTTTTAAAACTTTTTGACAAACTTCCCAATATCAAATTTTAATCAAAGTTCTTTGGATTTCCAGCTAACTCTGGGGTACTTTAGAAGGTCCCTGAGGTAGCTCAAAGAAAAACATTTAACTAGGATTATTTCGTTTGTTAAATTAAATGTAATCAGATGGTTAACCACGCCTTTTAAGTCTTTTGTCATTTATAGATAGTTATTGTTGTACTCTGATGCTGTTACAAAAAAGTGCTTCATCATCAAGAAGATTCATGGGAAGGCTAAGGAAACAGTTACAACACTTCCACATCAAGACAATGGCTATGCAAGGATTCCAGCCCATACCGACTTAAAACAAGGAGCTGTCCTGCTCCTGGGGCCCCTAGATCAGGCATCCTAGAGATTTTTACTCCCTGACAGGCGGGGTCGATGCCCCTACTCAGCCTCAAAGCAACTTCAGAAGATGGACCATCACCCCTCTGCTTCCCACAAAAATATGGGAGTAAAATCTCCGACGGGGGAATGAAACAGGAGGGAAGGGGGCAGGGCACAACCTTTAAAAGAATGACACAGCCATAGGACATGACAAAAACTGGTTAGAACCAACTAGGTCCAACAGTGCAGACGAGTTGACTTTCAGTAGACCTTGAGCCTCATTATACGCTCATTGTAATACGTTAGCATATGCTAAATGACACACTCACCAGTGCTAGGACAGTTCTGAGGCCAACCATAAAAGGTCAAAACGTAGGCTGTGGCCCAGTTCCTGGAAATCCCCACCCCTTCCCCAAAATAATTGGAATAACCCTCCCCCTCATTAGCCTATGAAATTACCCAGCCCATAAAAACTAACCACTCCATATTTCGGGGCCTCTCTCGCCTTCTGAGATGGCCCATAATCTGTCTGTGGAGTGTGTTTCTCTCTAAATAAATCCACTTCCTACCTATCAAAAAAAGAAATAACATGTCTCTTTGGCATAGGGATTATTTTCAACTAGTTATTTTCTAAGAAACAGCAGACATGGGAGAAACTTTGAAAGCCAAGTAGGAGTTACCCTTTTGTAAGAAACACTTACATTTATAAGGGAGTTCTGCATTTGTAAGGGTGTCTCCCTGGCTGTACCAGGAAGAGGCTGACCAAATTTCTGGAAACTCTTATCATAGGAAAAGGCTAGAGCTTATATCTGCATAACAACCTTACCCTTGATGATTGCACTTTTCCTAGTCTCCTCTGGTAACTAACTCTCCCCAACCTCAACATCCTCTTTTGTCTTAAGCTTGGGATGGTATTTAAGGTGAGGGATTATGCCATTCTCAATTTTCCTGAGTCTCTCCTATGGATACATGTTAAAAACTTGTTTGATTCTCTCCTGTTAATCTGTCTCATATCAATTTAATTCTTAGACCAGCCAGAAGAACTTAAAAGGGTAGAGAAAAGTTTCTTCTCCTGCAACAGTGACAAAACATAAAACCAACCCCTAAACATCAGGAAATTCATCATGTAGTAGGCATATAAGCTAAGACCTGGAATAATTACAATTGACTGGTGACTGGTAATTTCCCCAAAGAGGTACAAAGTTGATTCAAAGTAGAGAGAATTTCTGGCCAGCCTGAGCAGAGGTTTCATGGATGAAGCCTCCCAAAGGCTGATTTCCTAAACATTACACAGACATACAAAACCAGTTTTCTTTTACGCCTGTTTTATTCTGCCTCATCAGTGCTTATGAGGGCAACTGAAGCAAGGGAGCCCCCCTCAGAGCTGTGCAGCCTTGAAGGGAGCTAACAGTTACTGAACTCACTCCACACAAAATGCCTCTAAATATCTTCTTATTTAACCCTCACTTGCATTGAGGCAGTTATGATGGTCAGAGAAACTGAGGCTCAGAGGTAAATAATTTGCGCACAATGTACCATATGCGAAAAAACTAGGGTGTACACATGCATCTCTGTAAACAAAGACTGCTGCCCGCCATTTATGATTAAGTCATTAGCCACAGTCACTGACCTACAAGTTCAGCCGGAAAGGGATTCAGGGTGAATGCACTCTGTGTTTTGGATACATGGGACCCTACAGCGTTAAGATACATGACTAAGAGAGACTTTCAGTGGCCCCAAACTCCTGCATCCTCCCATACACAGGTAAGCGCTAAAGCCACTAACTTGACACACCTGGGTTTCTGTGGCAAGCACTAATCTTTTACCCAGACGTGTGCTGGACCACATGTGTTTCCTGGCTCCTCCCCTGCCTCTTCAGAGCAGTTCCTAACAGCTATCTGAGAGACTGTATCCTGGGCTACGGTCTTCATAGCTCTCACATTGTACATTTGTTTTTACGGTCAACATCTGTCAGGTTCCAAAGCCCAAGATCTTAGAGCGCCACACTTTCAGCCCAGAAAACACACATTAGGAAAACGATGACTTACGAAAAGCAGCCAATCCCAGCATTGGAACCAACAGGGCATAATTCCATCTGCTTCCATCACCCCCATCAGCCCTGGAACTGGGCCGGATATTCCAATTTGGGGGGTCATTTAAGTTATTCATGGAGATACACCTTGAAGTAAATAATAAAACCATTAAACACACACAAAAAACAAAACACATTGGTCACAATTATATCACCTACATGGCTGTGAGACTTTTTTTCTTTCAAAAAATTTTGTTCAGATCTAGGTATGCGCTGCACAGCACTGAGCCTTATGGGATTAAAAGAAAAAAACAAGACCTCAGACAAAAGCAACTCACAAACCGTGGGGGAGAAGATGTGTCTCAAATAACTGAAATACAAACAGGACGAAGCAAATATAGTCAAAAGAAACTTAATTCAACTTCAAAGACTCTTAACAGGCTTTTCAATAAATACTTGTTCAACACCTAAAGATATAAAATTCTAACTGGCAATAAAGCAATGACATACACACAAAAAGGCTCAGTACTTAAGGAGCTTGTGGCGAGCACAGAATAAAAAAGAGATCTAAAGTAGTGAAGCTCGTAACCCTCATAGGGGAGGTCTGGGAGCAGCATTCCCTTCCCCCCAACCCGGTAAACCAGGGAGCACCAATCCCCGGGCCGTGGACCGATACTGGTCCGCGGCTTGTTAGGAACCGGGCCGCACAGCAGGAGGCGAGAGGCGGGAAAGTGAACGAAGCTTCACCTGTCGCTCCGCATCCGCCCCCATCGCTCGCATTACTGCCTGAACCATCCCCTCCCCCCACCCCGTGGAAAAATAATCTTCCACGAAACCGGTTCCTGGTGCCAAAAAGGCTGGGGACCGCTGCCGTAAACGACAGGGTCCGCGCGCCCCCAGCCCCACCCCACAGGGTTCATGCCCGCCCGATCCCATAAATAACAAGGCCTGCGCCCCCCACCCCGACACCGTAAACTATATTATGGAGTTCGCGCCCCCCCAGACCTCATGAACTGGAGGGTCCGCGCCCCCACCCCCCGGTAACCTACAGGGTCCGCCTCCCGGAACGCGCAGTCCTAATAAAGCAGCGGAACCCGGCACGGACCCGCGGGACCCCTAAACGTCGGGAACTCCCTCTCTGTCCCGGAGAGAAAGCGGGGCGAACACCACGTTACCTGCGAGCACCGGTTCATCTCCCAAAACTGCCGTAAACTCGAGAAAATTCGAACACCGTCTGGACCGAAGGAGAAATCAGGCGAGCCCGTGAAGACCCCCGACCCCAGACCCCCACCTACCTCCGGCCGGGAGGTCTCGGCCCCTGTGCCCTGAGCGCCGCCGTCCGCTCGTCCCTCTGCGCAGGCGCCGCGTTGCCCCGTCGGCCCCCGGCACTGCGATGTGCGCAGGCGCGGCGTCCTGCCCCACCACCGTCGGCCCCGAGCGCGGCGACGTGCGCAGGCGCGGTCTGCGCGGGGACTGGCGGGACCGTGGCGGAGGGCAGACATGTCTGGAATCGGGGTTGTGTCAGGGATCGGGGTTGTGTCGCGGCTGCTTCGCGCCCGGCGCCTAGCGCTGACCTGGGCGGTGAGTTGGCGCTGCGGGTGGGGCAGGGCGGACGCTGGGTCCCGCGCCCCCGACCCCGAGGTGGGGCGGGCTGGGGAGGGCCCGCCGGACTCTGTTCCAGCCGAGCGGGTTGCGGCGCGGTGAAGGTCACGACGCTGCGGGCCGCCCGGGACCCGTCCCCTCCCAGGGCCCGGTCAGGAGCCCGGGGCGACGGCCGAGGCAGCCCGCTCAGCCCCGGGCGCGCGCTCCAGGACACGGCCGCCCAAGGTCACACGGTGGGACGGGCCCGGGGCGGCCTGATCGCGGTGGACCCGGGCGGGTGGGATCCGAGCGGAGCCCCGGCACTAGGCTCGGCCTTGCTTCTGGGTGTTGTGCGGTGACCCCTGAGCACTGACCGCAAAGCCACTGGGGCGGACGCGGGGCGGGTGTCTTCCTGGGCTGCGGAGTCCCGCTAGCCCCACTGGGGTCGGTCCGGGATGTGCTTTCCCGAGGCCTGGCTGCTGGACCGTGGCCCCTGCACTCCTGACGGTGAGGCCTTCAGAGTCGATTTGGGGTTTTTTTTTTTTGGCACGCGGGCCTCTCACTGTTGTGGCCTCTCCCCTTGCGGAGCACAGGCTCCGGACGCGCAGGCTCAGCGGCCATGGCTCACGGGCCCAGCCGCTCCGCGGCATGTGGGATCCTCCCGGACCGGGGCACGAACCCGCGTCCTCTGCATCGGCAGGCGGACTCTCAAGCACTGCGCCACCAGGGGAGCCCTGGGGGGTTTTATTGGAAGCACTGAATTTGGAGGGTTTAGTTATTTGGTTCTTTTACATGAACTCCTCGAGCCTACTAGTTAGTAATTTAATTACAAAGTAAAGGTCCCAGTGGGAGCCAAGGCTTTCAACAATGTTGACTTGATTTATGCCTGTAATTATACCCACAGTTTTCTTCTTTTTAAAATACAGGAATTAAAAGTTAATGTTAAATGTGAGGTGGTTTAGTCGGACAACCTACCAACACTAGAAAGCATTTTAAATGCTTTCATGTGTTGCTGGTTCTTACTGAGCAGAGGTTCCCGCAGCCCCCAAATCTTGGGCTCTAAGACACAGTTGTAGCAGGGGGTTCACAAGCAGGAAATGAAGTCCATGGTCAGTGCGGTAGTTTTAGTCAACAAAGTTTGAGCAAACTTCTGAGTGGGCCCTTATCGTTAGGTGAGATGACAGATTTGGTATGTGGTGGTGACTGGGGAAGAGCTGACACGTCTGTCTTCAGACCAGACTGGAACCAGGAGTTCCTTATTCCATCCTGCAGACACCCTTCACCTACCCCTCGCCCTTTGCCATTTTATGAAAATATTGCTGTCCTTTACACAAGCTGGGCTGGAAGGAATTCACCTGTGAGCTTTTAGCTGAAAGTAAGAGTAAAGTTGCAGCGCACCACAAGTTGGAGCATAAACCTCTCCTTTCCTATTGGCTTGATTGGAAGTGATCTCGGTTGAACCCGCTCTTGGCTGCCAGCACTGCGCTCCACTGTCTCCTTGAATCTTCACCACGGCCCCATTTTCAGGTGGTTGTGAACATGATGGCAAGGTAGAGCTAGCAAAGTTGAACCACAGGTTAGGTCTGCCGAAGATGGTCTTGGGTTTCTAAAGGTTCTTTATTCTGATGTAGATAGCTTTGGAAATTATTTCCGTCTATGGAAATTAATCTGTCCACAAGCTGTGTATTGGAGTTTCAGATTGGCAAGAACAAAAGCATCAAATTAGCAGAACAAAAAAAGAAAGGAATTCATGATCTCCAGCCGAGGAATGTTCATAAAGCCTCCTTGATGAGGATAATTTGAATAAAGTCCACAAAATTTTTCTTTATCTCATTTTGTTCAATTCTGTGGTGTTTCCAAGTCATATTTACAGCTGCTTTAAAGTTACAAAATTATCAAAGCTATTTTGCCTTTGTTTCCTTTCCCGTTGTCCCAGTGCACTGACAGACTTTACAGACTGTTCCAGAGTATTGACAGTTAAATCGAAAGGAAAGGTAAAGCCAAGAACTTCAGTTGCTTACCTTCTCCCTTCAGATGAGATTTCTCAATTTTCAACAAGATATTGTCCTAGAATAAGTCAGCTTCTTCTCTTTGAATGTATCATTCTGAGTATGTCTTAATGGTGTATCTAGATTTACATTATTTAGGCCACTGTAGTAACGTTCTGTTTCTTGGGATAATTATAATGCCACTGGTTTTCAGTTCTGCATTCCGTGTCATGTTCTTCCTGGTTCACTTGAAAAGTTGTGGCTCAGTTTGGGCATACAGCCTGGATATTCATCTTAGTTTGGAGTCCCAGAGATTTTCCCCAGGGGTCCCTAGATGGTGGCGACAGTACAGGATTTGGAGCCAGCCGGGCAGACCCAGTCCAGAGCTGCTGCGTCCTGAAGAGACTCGGTTTCTCTGTGGGATGAATGAGGATTCTGTGAGGTAACCTGGGAGAGCTGGCCTCCGTGCCAGGCCCACAGCTCACACAGCCTGCCCTCGGTAATCATGTGAATGGTATTTGAAACATCCCTGTTTTAAAAACCTTTACATTTTTAGTGAAAATAATTACACATAGTTGGAAAATAAAATGTCAGTACAGAAGCCCTTATAAGTGAAAAGGTATAAGACCACCTCCTTCCCCAGACCTTTTCCCCAGTGGAAACAATTTTGAACTGTTTTTGGTATTGGCCCCTGGTGTTTACCTCCATTTCTCTAGCTGATAATGCAGGTGCATTTTTGTCCAGTTTAGACATTGACTTTTGCTGGTAAATGAGGATTTAGTTCACTTAAACCATCCTCCTACCCACATCCTCAGTTCTCCCAATATAATTATGCAACCACTTCAGATCCTTTATGGTCTGCTTTTGTAATTGTGTAGCTTGTGCTTACAAATTGGTTTCTTGTTCATGATTCGCAGGTGTATTCTGTTAGACGAGGACAGCCCCCAGCACCACTTTGCTGGATGGAGGGCATCAGTATCTCTACCCTTCTCACTTTTTCTCTCCTTTTCCTCCTAATTCAGTCACCTGTACTTTTATGCTATTAAGAGCTCTGTGTTCTTTTAATTCTGCCTTAGGTAGATTTCTGCATTCTTTTTCGTTACCCTCTTGGGAAAGGTTTGATAATTTCTCTTCAAAAAACGTTAGATTAAGAAGTGACATAATACAAGTTTTATCTAAAGACAGAAATGGGATTAAAATTGGGCTCCAGATTCTGATATCACTCCCCAAATTGGATTTAGATACAAAAAATAATGTTACTGTTTTCCACAGAGAGATAATATGATATTTGTTAAAGATTTCTTTACGGTAGCTACTGCTTTTTAAGCTAACCGTGTGCTTGTGGGGGGTGTGTGTGTGTGTGAACATCCTAGAAAGAAGAAATAAACAGGGAATCTCACGGTTTCTGTTTTAATTTTAATTTGGCATCAAAATGTACTGTTCTTATTGGTGCTATTAGCTGTATTTATATTATTCTTTATGAAATTTTCAAGAACATTTGTATTAGAATTCTTTCAGGGACTTAGTTTTTTGTTAAAATATGATTTTACCATTTAAAAATTATACAGCTGAAAAATATTTGTTTTTTTAGTTCATATCTGAAAGAGTGGTCTTGTCCATAAAAACAAACGTACTTAACATTGCAAATGGAGAATTCAAGAGTATGACTCTTATCAGTTCAGATCTACTTAAAAACCCAGGAAACTACTTTTGAATCGGAGCTATTAAAGTCAACTCAGTGTTTGTGTCAGCTACCACTCAGTCTCAGAGTTAGAGGGAGCCATCTCTGGCGCTGCTCGCAAGTAGTCGGTCAGGTCGTCCAGCTCCGGCCTGAGTCCCTCACTTACAGGGAAGTCTGTCCAGTTTCAAACAGCTCAGTTGGAGTTCATTTTGTATTTGGTAATTCTCCTCCCTGTTATCCCCACTTGTTTGTCCCATAGCATAATTTCTTTCCCCACAGAATTGAAACATCTCTTCCAATTGCAGAATACTTGAAGGCATCCCTTTTGTCATCGTTGAATGTACTTATTTCCCAAAACTGTTCTTCAAGGATATTTCTAAGACTGTTTTATCAGTGGTCTAGTAAAATGCAGTCAGCAGAATGGAAAAACTTATTCCCTAAATTGCTGACCATTGCTAGCCTATGGAGAAGGTTGCCTCTCATGCTGGGCTGTGATTTCATTAATACCATTTTCTTGGGTAAATGGTTATAGGATGGGACATTTGAGCTGAGACTTGTAGTTGTAGAGGTTGCCCAGGGACAGGTGTCCTAGCAGAGGGAACGGCGCGTGGAGTATGCCAGGTAAAGGGGCGTGGCTGAGCCTAGCGCAGGGGTGGAGAGTGGTGAGGCAGGACCAGGAGCATCTCTGGGGCCGAATCTTCTCGTCTTCAGGGAAGGGATGTCACCACACCCAGTGACAGCCTGCTCTGGAGCACCCCCTCCCAACGCGCTGCCTGGCGCCTCCTCCAGTGACCCGCAGAACCTCACAGGGGAGCTCCAGCATGCAGAGGGCTGGGATGGATCCCGGGAAGGTACTTCATTCTTGGCAAAACTGCCACTCAGGCAGCACAGATGCCTTCCCCATTCTCCACGAAGTACCATAAATTAAGACATTAATGTGAAAGTGTGCCTTTTGTCATTTCCCGAGTCAGTGTCCTGTCTGGAAACAAACTTCACCTAGAAGGGCCTTCGCTGGAGTGCCAACTCCTCGCCTCCTGGGCCTGCCCTGGGTTCTTAGCCCTTGCCTTAACCTTCAGGGTTAAGTGGAGGGTTCCAGGTAAGGCTTCTGGGTGAGAGGGAGCACCAGCGGGCTTCCCTGGTGGTGCAGTGGTTGAGAATCCGCCTGCCAATGCAGGGGACACGGGTTTGAGCCCTGGTCGGGGAAGAGCCCACGTGCTGTGGAACAGCTAAGCCTGTGCACCACAACTGCTGAGCCTGCACCTTAGAGCCCGCGAGCCACAACTGCTGAAGCCCACATGTCACAACTGCTGAAGCCTGCACGCTTAGAGCCCATGCTCCGCAACAAGAGAAGCCACCACAGTGAGAAGGCCACGCACCGCAACGAAGAGTAGCCCCCGCTCGCCGCAACTAGAGAAAGCCCGCGTGCAGCAACACCGCCAAAAATAAATTAATTATTTTTTTTAAAAAAGGGAGCACCTGGGTACATAAGAAGGTTGTCGACTTAGAAGGGAAGTTTTAATTACAAGTCCCCTGTTCCGTGAAGACACTTAGTTTTCCATCTGTGTTTCAGCAGCGGCCAGCAGCATCGCACACAGGAGCCCGCAGTTTTCACTCCACCGTTGATAGCAGTAAGAGGTCGTCCGCTAAAGTTTCAGACGCAGTAAGTTCATGACTTTGTCATAAGTGATTTTTTTGACTTAATGGAGTAGGGTTCTATACCAGGTTTTAATGTATTTGAGTAACACAGGTTTTACTTAAAAATTTTTCATTCATGCTCATTATTTTTAGTGTAATAATACTTAATTATAGTACAAATACAAGCATAGATATTAACATTTTTTTGTTTGTAGCTCTTACATATCTGTAAGCCAGATTAAACTTTAAGTAAAAAAATAATGAAATACAAATGTCAGATGAACCGTATTTACTGGAACGGATGGTGACAGACACCCTCCTCAGCTGAGGACTGTGTAGCAACTTGGGCTCTTTTGTGTTTACGAGGCCCTTCTGCGGTCTGTTGAAGAAACTGAAATTTGCTTCTAAGTTTCTGTCTCATAAGCTCACAATAGTTACTGAATGCTTGTTGGCGCTTTCTCAGTCGTAAATACAACATGGACCTGGAGTAGACTTGTGTCCTTGGTTCCTGGATGGTCGCTCAGGTGAATGGACTGTCCTTATCTAAATGAAACAACATTGCAGTGTTTTCATGAGAAGCTTCAAATCATGATCTTTACTACACTGTAAGCTTAGATTTGTACATGTATGTGGGTATAAATGTAAAAAGAGAAGATAAGTAAAAAGGATAATTGCAAAGAAAAACCGTAGTTAGAACTGGTATTTTGATTTGTGATGTTGCTTTCCTCTGCATCTCTGGTCCCCTACTTAGTTTTCGGCCTTTCAACAAATGGTGGGTGCCCTAGCTCCATGGGATTGGTGCTCTGCTATTGATGAGAGCTGTTTGCCGTCCCCTTTCAGTTCGAGGGTGAGCCCACCACGTCTGCTGTGACTACTGCATTGTACCTGGTGTGCAGTCTCAGCACAGGATGGAGGCCCTCTGGGCGTGGCAATGACTCTCTTTCACCGTAACCACAGCCTCAGTGTCTGGTCTAGTTGAACCAGTGATTGACAGGGGGCGTTTTCTTTTCCAGATTTCTACGCAGTACCCAGTAGTGGATCATGAATTCGATGCAGTGGTGGTCGGCGCCGGAGGGGCGGGCCTGCGAGCTGCATTTGGCCTTTCTGAAGCAGGGTTTAACACAGCCTGCGTCACAAAGCTCTTTCCCACCAGGTCACACACCGTCGCAGCCCAGGTATGAGAAAGGGCTCTCTCCGTCCTTTTGGTGCTCGCGAGGCACTGCACAGCCCGGCGCTCCACCACAGCAGCCTCCCGCCGCGGGCCGCCCTCCACTGGGCTCCCTCTGTTCTTGGCGCTCCCTCGCCAGGAGGTCTCTGCCCACCCTGCCCCCGCCCCACTGCCCAGAGCCTTGTTGTCACTCCTATTTCTGCTCCAGTCATGCCCACCTCCACCATGGTGTGAGCTCCTTCACTGCCCTTACCCAATGTGAACAAGTTTGTTGTGGGCTCACTCTGTACCTGCTGGAGGAACCTCAGGGCAGACCTCGAGTGGTGGTGACGAGCTCTGATGATGGTGTGAAGCTGCAGCACAGAAAACAGTGGCCTTTAATGCTCTGAATTTAGGGAAGAAGAAAAAGTAAGGTGGGAAATTATGTGACTTTATTATTTTGTTTATTCACTCTAGGCACACTATAGGGAGTGCCCAGCTGGTATGCAGGTAGTATTCTACAATCACATTTGACCATCTTTTCTGGTATTTGAACGCATTTCCCCATTGAGACAACAGAGGATGTGCTGACTTTCTACGAAGCAACAAGAGCTCCCATCACCGTTACATCTGGAATAGCTATAGTCAGGGTCCAGCCACATTCTTTACGCACTAAACTGCCTAGATACTTTGTTCGAAAGCTGTGCTTTTTAAACTGAAGAATAAGTAATAAATACCCTTGGATAATTCATTGTCTAAAAGCAAGAATAGATCTAAGCAGGTAATTTTGAACGGTATTGCAAAAAATAGTTTTTCAGGTAGTGCAATAGTAATGCAATAAAAAGAATGAGAAAAGGGTAGCTTAACTTGAATGCTGGTTCTCGAGAAAAGAAGGTTTAATTGGGGGAAGGATAACAGCATTTTTGCATGCACTGGGACACATGTTTTTGTATTATTTATTTATTTATTGAGATATTATTTTTTACTTACTAGATTAGCAAAACTCCAAGTTTGACAAAACTCTGTTGGCAAGGCTATGGGGAAACACATTTTTTTACATTGCTGGTGAGGATATAAATTTATATAACCCCTTTGGAAGGCAGTTTCGTTTCTGCATTATTTTAAACCAGCTTTCTACATTCTGCTGCCCTGGTACTTAACATTTTTTATCAGGATTGTGTTTGGGTTTACGATTGGAGGGGATGGAGGAGGGAGGAAGGAACATGGTGACTCGTGGTGCGTGTCTGTCCAGCGTTCCTTGCTCTGTGGTAGTGACCCGTTTAGTGGTAGCCAAGCATAACATGGGAAACTGACGCACAGCAGCCACAGCTGAAGAAATTCCAATGAGAGTGCTGACTCAAAAGTTACGACTGAGCAACAACTGGGAGAAAGGGAGGTTAGCGTGCCTTGTGAGAAAGATTATCTGAAGAGATGTGCAGTTTTAATTTGGGGGGGGTGGGCGGGTGCACTGCGATTTCTGTGACTGAGGGGCAGGCTCGGGGCGGGGTGGGGGCTGGGGCTCTGAGCCCTCGGCAGGAAGCGCTTCTGCCTTTAGCGCCTGCACTCCAGTACCATTGGGAACGTTTGTCATGAAGCTATTAGATTTGAATCCCTTTTACATGCCGGGCTTGGTAAGGAAGAAGCCTCATCTGAGGAACCTCGGCCGACCCTCCACATGACGCCCCAAGGGGTTGGGCTCCGTGTCCCTCTCATGGGTGAGGCGCCTGAGGCTGGGGGATGCCGTAACTGGGCCCTGCCTCTAGGTTGCAGGGGGAGGAGATGCGCTTCGGAGTCTGCCGGACGGTGAGATCCCTCACTGGCCCTCTCGCGCGAGTAGCTGGCTTTTTCCGAATCTGGCTCCGGGCAGGAGGCAGTGGGGAGGTGAGCCTGCTGTAGCTCACGGGGCTGCTGGCGTTTCAGGGGGGGATCAACGCCGCCCTGGGGAACATGGAGGAGGACAACTGGAGGTGGCACTTCTACGACACCGTGAAGGGCTCCGACTGGCTGGGGGACCAGGATGCCATCCACTACATGACGGAGCAGGCCCCGGCCTCCGTGGTGGAGGTAACGTCCTTGCCGGCTGTCCGATGCAGGGGGGGTTGTGGTGGGAGTGCTCAGCCGGCAGGTTGCAGCGAGCTGCTCTAACGGGAACGCTCCTGTCTTCTGCTGCTGGGCTCTCCGTAGAATGTGTTCGTTCGGGGCTTGCAGATTTGTGTTGTGTTCTAGCGTGAGTTAGCCGTGAGCGTCTGGATCCCGTTAAGGCGCTCGGTGTTTTTCTGTTTCTCAGCTGGAGAATTACGGCATGCCGTTTAGCAGAACTGAAGATGGGAAGATCTACCAGCGTGCCTTTGGTGGACAGAGCCTCAAGTTCGGGAAAGGCGGGCAGGCCCATCGGTGCTGCTGCGTGGCCGACCGCACTGGCCACTCGCTGCTGCACACTTTGTATGGAAGGGTGAGGTGCCCTGGGTGCACAGGGTGGTGGGACGTGGCCAGGCCAGGCGTGTGGTGACATGGGAAGCAGGCCACCCCGGGGACAGGTCAGCGTGTCAGCCTGTCCGCCCAGGGATCGCTTTTTGAGCAGCAGAGTAACTTGATAGTTGTTCATTTGCAAGTATCTGTTCTAAAAAATTAAATTGACAGTTATTACAAATGTGCTGAGCGTTTTGCTTTACTTGGACTAAGTGGCCAGACGGCAGCAGACGTCGTGCAGTACACCCTGGTCTAAGTCGGGACCCCATGGTCCACGGGCGCAGCTCTCGCAGCAGCTCTGAGGGGAGGCTAGTGTTGCCTCTCTGGCGCCTCTCGGGGTGTGTAGAGCTGAGAGATGTGTCCCACGTGCGGCATCCTCTTCTGAGGTGCATTGTTTGTACAGCTGAGTTGTCACATGATGCATCAGCACTGCCATCCATGGGTTGAAGTCTGTGGCTCCTTTTCCAAGCCAGTGTTCCGCTAGGGTCCGCCTGATCCCTGTGCCCACTCCAGATCAAGGTCTCTAATCTGTTAGCTTTAACAGTGCAATTGCAAATGCGGGACCCCCTTTTTTGGTTGTTTTTCTTTCTTTTTCAGTCTCTGCGATATGATACCAGCTATTTTGTGGAGTACTTTGCCTTGGATCTCCTGATGGAGAACGGGGAGTGTCGAGGCGTTATTGCTCTGTGCATAGAAGACGGGTCCATCCACCGCATCAGAGCAAAGAACACTGTTGTAGCTACTGGGTAAGAGCCTGGTTTAGTCGTGTTCAACTTCTCTGCAGGCGAGCTGAATTTATTTATTCTGATGAGAGTAGGGGTGTCCCGGAGTAATGGCTGAGGCGCAGGCTGTGACTTCACCCGGCAAGGGGTGGCTTTGTGGGCCTGAGGGACGACACCTGCCTCACGGTGGCAGGAAAGTGTCAGCAGTTCATAGCTGGGAGGACCCTTGAGGAGACAGGCCTGGAGAGTCTGATGCTGTCTGGAGTAGCGTCTCCTTTGCTTTGAGGGATGCTGTGTTTATGCTGATTCTGGGGTAGAAGAGTGTTGTTTGTTCACATGAGGAAAATAAGTAAATTCCATCTTATATACTGTCAGTCTGTTATTTTAACCGTTTTAAGAAGTGCATCCATAAATGTTTTTAGGTTTTATTATCTTATACATTTTTATCAGGGAAATCAGTTACTTAGCACAGAAGCGCCCTGCGGTACAAGCGAGAGCGCCTTCTCTGCCCCCCAGGCTACCGTCCCAGTTGCCCAGGGCAGCGTGTGCACATGCACCCACAGAGGTGCTGCCTGGGTGCTTGGTCCACTCCAGTCCATTAGAAAGGAGGTCCTGCTGGGACGCTTGTGCAGTCACCTCTCTGCCGGCCTGTCTGTTTTCCAGAGGCTACGGGCGCACCTACTTCAGCTGCACATCCGCCCACACCAGCACCGGGGACGGCACTGCCATGATCACCAGGGCAGGCCTTCCCTGCCAGGACCTGGAGTTTGTTCAGTTCCACCCCACAGGTAGGATGGCATCAGGCTTTTTGTGCCTTTCAGTTGCTCGGTACCTGTGGGAAGGCTCCTCTGCAGTTACGTGCACTTGCTTTCTCGTATCTCACATCCTAACTCGTGACTTCCCCGAGGAGATTCTTCCCTGCGTCCCCCAAGGCAGTGGAGGCCAGCGTCTTACTTCCGCACCTTGTCTCGTCGCACTTAGCCAGACGCGAGGCCGTGACTGTTTGGTGTCCCTCTCCTCGACTAGGGTGTCAGCTCCCCCTGGGAGGCGGGGGCAGGTCTGTCTCATTTACCGCTGTCTTCGCGGCGCCCAGCACATGGTAGGGCCTCAGTCAGTAGAGCCAGAGGGAATGCATTTGAGTGGAGAAGTGGCACAGACAGATGGCAGGCTGCCACAGTGACAGAGCACGGCAGGCGGGGCCCTGAGATGTCCACAAGTGAGGGTGATGAGTGCACGAACGTGGGAGGGGGCCTGGGAGGGAGTTGGTGAATCCCATCCTGAACTTTGTTTCTGGGTTGTTTACTGATCTGTCAGCTGAGGAGCTGCCACTGTACGAAAGAACAGGGCCTGTTTTTTCTCTTTGCTCCGTCCGTGTGTTCCTTCTGACCCTGGCAGGGATGAGTAGTAAAAAGAAGTAGTAGGTGGTAGTCTTATTGCTGTTTTTAACCAGTACAATGTCTGAGACTTCGGAATTCCCTCTGTAGTTAGAGCTCCATTTCTTTTGCTTCCTTTTCAACGTATGAGAAATAAACCACCAGAAGACATGGCCACTGAAACTAGGAAAACTGGAAGATGAGATACAGGAATTTGCACCTTGTTTTAAAGGCAAGGTAACCCTTTGGTGCACTAATAAAAGTGATAACCTTCAAACTACGCTGGGCGTGCAACACCCAGTGCCGGGCGTCCTTGTGCTCCTTACGCAGAGGGACGGTTGAGATCGGGGCGCAGCTCCCCGCTCCCCGTTGCCACATTTGGATTGGGGCTCTGCGTCTCCCGGCATCGCATTGGTGGGCTTGTCTCGGCAGAGGGGGACCGTCCCACAGGTTGTGGTGAGACTTAGGGTTGTACACAGCGGGTGCAACCCAAGTATCAGGTGTAGTGATCATTGCCGTATTGTTGTTCGGTTACTTCATACGCCACATTTCCAAGCTGATTTCTGGACCTACAGGAGCCAACACGATTTCATGGTGCAGAAGGACATTCAGCAATTAAAACCTGATAAGGTGTTAGTAACAATTAAAACCGAGATATTTAACATAAACTTTGTCATGTTGAGAGTTTAAAGCACAGTTGTAATCGGAGTATTGAGCAGAGCCGCGTCGTCCACACAGCCGACCTTTCTTCTCTGCAGCTTGGTCATTGCGTTTTTTCATACCGCGGCATTGCGCTGTGCCCTAACTTTTCCTCTCTTACGCTCGTGAGTGTGGTGCTCTTTGCACACCCTTTCTGTCTCCTCCCAAAGTATCTTGGGAAAAACATCTGCATTTGAGATGTAGGCCCAGCGGTCCTTAGGTTATACTTGTTTAATCAGTTCGTTGTTTGCAGGCATATACGGTGCTGGCTGTCTCATCACGGAAGGGTGCCGTGGAGAGGGAGGCATCCTTATCAACAGTCAAGGCGAGAGGTTCATGGAGCGCTATGCTCCTGTCGCAAAGGACCTGGCATCCAGGGACGTCGTATCCCGCTCCATGACCCTGGAGATCCGTGAAGGAAGGTCTGTGTGCGTGTACCCAGAGGGGTCTGAGCGTGTCTGCACGCCCCACCCCTCTGGTGGCTGTGGTTTGTGTCTGCATTTCAGCACGGGCTGGGGGGCTTCTGTGTGAGTGTCGGCACCCCGCCCACCCCGGAGGCCTATGTGCAGTTACCTCTGACTGTTGTCTGTCAGTTTAGGATCTCTACATTTGAGAAGTTTAGCCAGTTAGCTGTAAGTCCATCTCAGATGGTTTGTGTGTGTGAGTGAGTGTGTGACAGAAGCGGACAGTATGGGGGAGAAGACACACCCCTGTCCTGAGTGCAGTGCGTGAGCTTCAGCTGGTATGCTGCTTGAACTCCCGGGTGCTTGGGGCCCTCAAGGTGGGTGGGTTGTTTGTTCCTCAGTGAAGCAGCGTGAGGCCTCAGTGCCGGACTTCGTGCCGCTGTGGTGACGCTGGTTAAGTATCTGCGGGTGAGGCGTCACGTTCGCACACAAGAAAGGAGACGTCAGGTGGTTCTTTGGCCCTGTAATGCAGCCACCAGGGAGAGTGTGGCAAATCGGCACCTCCCGACCCTCAGGTGGGAGCCCGGTGAGGGCAGGGCTTCCGTCGTGTTCATGGCTGCATGCCAGCACCTGGTGTCTACCCTGGCACATGGTGGGTGCTGAGAAGAGACGCCATGAAAAGGTGGCCTTAATGGAGGGAGCATTTTCTCCAGCATCAAAGCATGTGGAACCTCGTGTGCTGCCAGGATTTTGTGACCTCACGGTTTCTGGATTGCTGTTCTCGACCTTACGGCGTGATGTCCTCTTTCACCAGAGGCTGTGGCCCTGAGAAGGATCACGTGTACCTGCAGCTGCACCACCTCCCCCCGGAACAGCTGGCTATGCGCCTGCCTGGCATCTCGGAGACAGCCATGATCTTCGCGGGTGTGGACGTCACCAAGGAGCCGATCCCTGTGCTTCCCACCGTGCATTATAACATGGGCGGCATCCCCACCAACTACAAGGGGCAGGTAACGGTGCCGAGCCCGTGCCACAGCAGGCCCCTCGCGCGGGGCCTCCCTCAGAAGCCCTGGGCAGTCTGTGGGCAGGACAGGGGCCCTGGCTTGGCTGCGGTGTCTGCGTTCACACCTCAAGTAACCGCTGATAACTGATTCATCCCTTCTTGGTACGCAGTCACAGACGTGAGGTCATTTGCAGTTTTTCCTGCATGGTTGTGTGTTACAAAGTGTTCTTTACAGTTAACACCTTTGGATGGTTTGCTGCTCACAAAGAGCTTTTTAGTCACCTGGTTTCAGTCCTCAGGACTGTTGTAAGCTGGGTGGGACTGTTGTAAGAGGCTGACTTACGACTCCAGTCCCCCGCCTCCCCGTTGAAGGCCCTCCGCCCGCCATGCTCCGCTGCTGTGAGCCCACCGTCGGAGCGGGCGCGCAGGGGCACGTCGGGAGGTGGGTGAGGCGCTGCCGGGTGTGTGGAGTGGCCCTGGGGTCCTTTGACTTCGGCATGGGGGCCAGGGAAGGAGGCTGCACGGTGTCTGTGGGGGTCCCTGTCGGTGGTGCAGGCCCAGTTTTTACCGTTTCTCCTTCCGACCCCCCACTGTAGGGGAGGGGGGCTGAGCAGACCGCACCCCGTAATCTCAGTCTTCTTCGCCAGGTTCTGAAGCACGTGGGCGGCCAGGACCAGGTCGTGCCCGGCCTGTACGCGTGTGGGGAGGCTGCCTGCGCGTCGGTGCACGGCGCCAACAGGCTGGGGGCGAACTCGCTCCTGGACCTGGTCGTCTTCGGCCGGGCATGCGCGCTGAGCATCGCGGAGTCCTGCAAGCCTGGTGCGTGCTCCTTCCGGCGGTCTGGCTGTTTCAGGGCGCTTTGCATCGCGGTCACTAGCGGGCGTCCGGTTTCCCTCCCTGGAAGCGAGGAAACAGAAAGTCAGAGATTTTTATGCTGAGAGACCTGAGGCTAGACTCAGGGTAGGTGGGGCAGTTAGAAGAGTAACTTCAGTCAGGTTTTTTTGCAGTCATCATGTTCTCAGAAAAATCACTGTTGGGAGAGCATTATTTAATAGGGGTTTATCACATACTACTTGTCTGGTATGACTTATCTCCAAGGAAATGTTTTAAATGGTAGGTATAAATGAATATATAATTTTTTGGTACTTAGAGAAAATTAATAAAATACTAAAAACAAACTATAACTAAATCTGTTAAGGGAGAAAGGGAGGAGTTAATGCAAACAAAATAGAAGATGGGTCACAGCTCTCTCCCCTCAGTGAGAGAATGGATTTCCATCAGTGATTTTCTTTTGTGGTGACTTAAAGTCATTTGCCGAGGAAAAGCTGCATGTGCTGGTCTCACAACAGTTCTAGTGCTCCTCTTGCTGTCGCCAGAGCCCGGGAGCAATCTCTCAGAGCAAAACAGAAAATCTGAGGTTCCCTTTCTTTGACAGCGAGAAAAAGGAAGTGTTTTGAGAATACTTTTCTCTCTGAAGGATCAATGCACGCGTTTAAAACCTTGGGAACTCAGCATTAAAAAGGAACAGACTGCCCACACGTGCACAGCACGGGTGGGTCTTAGGCTGTGTGATCCAGACGCAAGAGACCACATATGTGCAATTTTTTGTGTGTGGCATCTGGAGAAGGGAAGCTGGGGCAGGAGACGGTGGGTGGTCACCAGGGTCTGGGTCCATTTGTGGTGGGGCTGACGCAGCTCTGCTTGTCAAAACCAGCAAACTGCACTAAAAGTGGTATCACACCTTCGTTATGCTTTAGTTTCTAAAGACAAAAGGAGAGGAAAAGTGTTTGCCCCACTACTTTCCCCAAAGTGGGACTATATTAAACGTTAAAATGCTTAAATTCTATAGTCTGATCGTGATAATTACAGGAGTCTACGTGTGTGTTCAAATTTGTAGAACAGTGCACCTAAGGATAAAACTCCATTTTACGGAATGATCGTTTTTTAAAGCATTAAAAACAAAAGCTAGCAAAATTGCCTGCCTAGAAGAGCTTGGGCAGGTCTCGCCTCGGAGAGAGAGTGGCTGCAGGGCTTTGTCTTCTGTATTTCACACCTGCGTGCGTTACCTTCTACAGAAAATACATTTAAAAACATGTCATCCCAGGGCAGCTTAAAAACCCTCAAAGCGTTTATCTTTTTAGAAAGGCAAGAACAGAAGATCTTGAGGTTTATGTAAGGGGGTGCAGGGCCAGGGTCAGCAGGAGGCTGTTAAATACCTCCAGCCAGGTGCCGCCCGCCCCCCCCCCCGCCCCCCCCCCCCCCACAACCAGGTCTGAGAACCAGAACGGGGCTGGGCAGAATGAGAATAGCTATGGAGGATGAAGTTTTTTTCCTTCACAGAGTAGCAGTGCAAGGTTTGTTTGCATAAATCTAATTTTTGACCTTAAGAGAGGGTTTCTGTTTTGTTCATTCAAAGATTACTTATTGGACACCAACTTTTTGCCAGAAATTTTGTCTTTTTGTTTACTCTTTGGCCCCAGGTCAATAGATGCTTCCTCAGGGATAGAGTGGTCCAGGTGGAATATTAACTCAGGTTATGCATGCATTTTCCAAACTCCCTGCAAAGGTATAATACACATTTGGTGGGTTTTTTTGTGTTTTTTTTTGTCTTTTTTAAAGGAGATAAAGTTCCCTTGATTAAACCAAATGCTGGGGAAGAATCTGTCATGAATCTTGACAAATTGAGATTTGCCAACGGAAGCATAAGAACATCGGAACTACGGCTGAACATGCAGAAGGTAGGAGCCTGGACACGCTCTGGATGAGCGGGCCAGCTGTGTTGGTAGCCCTGCACTGGGGTCGCTGAGTCACGGAGGCGAGCTCAGGCCCGAGTAAGATAAAAGGGTGTGCTTTCCACACTGAAGGCTGGAGAGGGCCGCCCAGGGCAGACACAGCAACTCTGCAGCATCAGGACTCAGCCTTCTGTCAAACGTGCTAGGCGTTTGCTGCAGCTTCCCTGCTCAGACCGTCTCTGGCCCTGGTCTTCTGTCCCAGCCTGAAGGAGGAGGGACAGTGGAAGGTCCGAGAAGCTCGGTTCCCAGCTGGGAGCTTCCCAAGCCCAGCACGTCTCGTTGCTGAGGAATAATCCCATCATCACACCTACTTACGGCAACTCTGGGAAATGTCTTTAAACTGGGCCCGTTGATGCCCCTGAATGAGGTCAGGAGGGGAGTGTGGGTGGCGTGCGGAAGCCGTGCTCACCTGCGTCAGCACGTCCGCTGGAACGGTCTGTATTTCTGACGTGATAGTGGAGCGTGGGAAATGAGGCCGGTCTAAGTTAATTTTATTCAATTTCAGTTTAAATGTAGGTAGGTACACATGGTTAGTGGCTACTGCGTGAGGTAACACAGGTTTAGGTCAATTAAAAATACCAGTTGACTACTCTAGATAAATAAATAAGTAAATAAAACAGCTAGGAATCAATCAAATTCTTTAATACCGGGATTCTTGGTCCATGAATGAGACCTTTATCCACTTGAAATTATTTGCAAGAATTTCTGTGTGGGCGCATTTTCTGGAAAGAAGCCCCTTGCTTTAGTTGCATCCTGAAAGGGTTCCATTGGGTCATCCACACAGACACCACCAAAAGGGAAAAGGTGAATATGGCCATTCTCCTAAGACTGGTTCTGTGGTTCTATCTTCAAACGAGACTGGGCTTCGGGGAGGCCTCATGGGATGGTAAGGCAGGGGGCAGGAGTGAAGGAACAGAAGCATGGAGAAAGGGCATCTAAAGGTACAAGTCTCCAGATGAAAATAAGCCCGGGGGATCTAACGTACAGCATAGTGACTATAGTTAATGTTACTGTACTGTACATTTGGAAGTTGCTTAAAGAGTAGGTCTTTTAAGTTCTCACAAACAAACTTCATTTTAAAATTCAGAGTAATAAAGTCACAGTCTGAATTTCCTAGTTTTTCTATTTACATAAATATTTTACAAAAAATGAAATGCATAAGAAAAAGAACCTAAAGGTTTAACAGTTCTTGGTGTGGCTTTTCCACATGGATTAAAAGCTTACAAATATTTTGTATTACAGTCGATGCAAAGTCATGCGGCAGTGTTCCGTGTGGGAAGCGTGTTACAGGAAGGCTGTGAGAAGATCAGCAAGCTCTATGGCGATCTAAAGCATCTGAAGACGTTTGACAGGGGTGAGTGGTTCCTCGGGCCCCTGCGTACGGTTGTTGCTGGATGTCTGCAGGGCGGGCTGCTTCTGGGCGCAGCCCGACCCGTTTAGCGCTGACGTAACTCGTCCTTGCCAGTGGACACTGGCTGCATCCTGTTGTCTTTGACGGCTGCCTTGTGTGCCCAGGAATGGTCTGGAACACTGACCTGGTGGAGACCCTGGAGCTGCAGAACCTGATGCTTTGTGCCCTGCAGACCATTTATGGAGCAGAGGCCCGGAAGGAGTCTCGCGGCGCTCATGCCAGGGAGGATTTCAAGGTGCACCTTCATGTCCAACCCCCCCCGCCCCCCGCCCACCACTGCCACCACCGCCTGCACCGCTGTCCTCCCCGCTGCGTTGCTCAGCCCTGACCCTGCACTCTCTGCATTCACTTCTCTGCACTTTCTCTGCACTTCCCGCAAGTCAGTTGAGAAGAATGCTTTTTCTCTTCTGATAACCTTCGTACCTTTGTTCTCACCGAGTTCAGTACTAGTTTGACCTTGTTCTGGCTTTGGATCAGTATCCGGTGCTGCATCTCTCAGCCTCTTTAGGGCGAAGGTTAGCGTGCAGCGGGTTCTGTTGCCTGGAAGTGCTCACCTGCTGACTTGAAGTGACGAGTAACTCATTGTTTCAGACCCACCTCTGGGTTGGGAAAGGATTATAGAGCCTCATCTTGGATCACCGTTGTTTTAATGAACTGGTTTTTATGCAGAGCTCACTTATCAGATTCTTCAGAGAAGAGTACTCGGCATGTGGTAGTTAAGATTTTCACGGAAGCGGTTGTTTGGGGGCGGTCAAGTTAAGGATGGAGCACATTAGCAGGAGCTGAGCTGCTTTCCCGTGGTGGACACAGAGGCTTTGGTCCGGGACAGTGTTTGGGTGGCTCAGCTAGAGGCTGGGCAAGAAGAACTGGATTTCGATCCACCACGAGACACTGATTGGAGCTGGATTCCAGTTGCTGAGTACTTGGTTAGAGGAGGAGGTTGGTGAG
Source organism: Orcinus orca (assembly GCF_937001465.1). Classification (NCBI taxonomy): domain Eukaryota; kingdom Metazoa; phylum Chordata; class Mammalia; order Artiodactyla; family Delphinidae; genus Orcinus; species Orcinus orca. Next base: position 184,970,515 of record NC_064561.1, on the reverse strand, counting down.
CACACTCGTCCTGTGCACCAAGCATGGAGAAAGGGCATCTAAAGGTACAGGTCTGGGAGAAGCCTCTCCCAGAGCCCGTGGTTGGTTCCTGCGGCTGAGACGTCACTGCACATGTGCAGGCAGAGCCCGCTCACCCTGGGCGGCTCGTCCCTCCCCTCCCGGAGGCACTGGTGCGGGTGCGGGAGTGAGGGAGTGTGCGCCCTGCCCCATTGCCCCAGGCAAGAGCCTGGCCTCGCTCAGCAGAAGCTGCTAAGTAGTTGGACGTTTTGGGTTTTATTTGAAGAGGCTTTTGTGTGTCTTATCTGTTAACCACGTGCAAGATATTCCTTAGCAGCATTCAGCCTCTCTTTAAAAATTTCTGAAAAATTTAATATAATTGCTAAAATTAGAACATTTAAATAAAAAAGGCTGAAAGAAAAAGTCGAACTCTGCAAGAGTACAGAGCAAAAAGACAGGAAAAGGATTTGATATATTTTTAAGTGCATAAAAGATCAATTTAATTCCAACGCCCGTCTGCTAGCTGTAGAGAGAAAATGCAGAAGTGGAGCTCTGGGTCCCACTGTGCTGCAGCCTGCTGCCCAGCTGTGCTGCACGGGGCCCTGACCTTGTCAGACTGCTGGGGTGCAGATGGGATGAATAAAGGGGAGGGGGCCCTAGGCTGGGCCAGCGCAGAGTGCAGGGCTTATCTCTACGTCCAGAGGACTGACAGGTCATCAGTGAGGGCCCACGGGTGCGTCTAGAGGACTGGCCACTGGCCGAGGGATCCCGAGTCTTGTGGCCTTCCTCTGCGTGTGGTGGTCGGTGGCGCATGTTCTTGCCATGTGCTCTTCCGGGTCAGATCTGCACGTGTGGTTTCGGTGGGGATTGTAGAGACATGCTTGGACTGGGAAGGTCCTGGCTCTGCACGAGGTCTGCTTTGCCGATGGAGACCTCCTTGTTGAGTGGGATCTGGGGAATTAATGTCAGACTAGTCTCGTGTATCTTTTTAAGGAGTTTGCCGTGTTTTGCCATGTTTTCTGGTTTTGCCGTGTAGAATGTTTGTTGACGGCACTGTCTGAAATAAACGTACTTTCTGTGGCCTCAGGAGCGGGTTGACGAGTACGATTACTCCAAGCCCATCCAGGGGCAGCACAAGAGGCCGTTTGAGGGGCACTGGAGGAAGCACACGCTCTCCTACGTGGACATCAGGACTGGGAAGGTACGCGGGGAACGGGTTCTGCTCACGTACGCCATGGCGCGTGGGCCGTCCCTCAAGTTATGCCGGTCAGCGTTTGGTGAACCGGGAGAAGCAGCATGGGTTTAAACGGACTGTGGACAGATTTGAGACACCACTGAAAAGACACAGTCATGCTTCTGCCTGGAAACAGAACCCCGCGTGGGCGGGTGGTCCATAAGGGCCGCCCCCACTGCGCTGGTGCTGGGCAGGGGTGGGCCAGCGCCACAGGCCTGCTGTAGGGGGGCAGATGGAGGTTCTGAGCCCCCAGAGAGCTATGGGCAGGGATGGGGGTGGGGCGGGAAGGCACCCCTCCCCTCCCTTCCCTTTGACTGGACCACCTGGACGCAGCCTCGGGGAAGCCCAGGGGATGCTGTTCAGCTCTTAACTTCCCCGGGCAGGGAACAAGTTGGGAGGGGCAGGGGGCCGGCAGGGTCCTGGAAACCACCAGCTGAGAGAGCAGTGGGGCTCCCGTCGGTCTTACCCCAGCAAAGCATAACTCACCCATTTGGCCTTTCTGCTCGGCATTAAGACTCAGAAATAATTAAGATGTAAAGTGTAAGCTTTTCAGAGCTCCCTAAGGGATAGTCTTAATTGTCTATCTGGGTTTACAGAAGTTATGCTGTGTCCTCATACTTCTAGAGTGCCTAGTGCGATTGTTTAATACAGGCAGACAGCAATTTTCATAGTTCCTCATGTAGGCTCTTTTCTGACTGTATTCAGACGATCCTCTTAATACAAGCCTACTTTTGTAGTGTTTGGGTTTTTTTATGATCGTAAAAGAAATACATGCTCATTTTAGAAAGTACAAGAAGAATGAAGAAAATTAACCTTTATAAGCTCACCAGTCAGAGAGATCTTTTATTATCATTTTGAAATATTTCTTTCAAGTTTCGTATGTATATAAAATTGTTCACTTAGAAGTAGGAAAAACTGCAAATACAAACATAATTTACGGATAAAGGATAATAGTACATACAGGGTTTCACCCACTTTTTGAGCATTTTCAGTTTAAGTTTTAGTTTAAAGCGTTGAGAATTTGGTACAGTGTTATTTTAATTGCTGTATTCCATACATGGATTTACACAGCAGTCCCGAGTTTGTTATTGAAAAATGTTCCCGTGAATACCTTTGTTTTTAAGTTCCTGTTTGTCTGCAAATCTGCTTTTATGGTTAATTTTCCAAAAGTATACAAGAGGGTTGTTTGTACGTTTTTGTGGGCTAACTCATCACCGACTCTTCTTAGGTCTCCCTGGAATACAGACCCGTAATCGACAGAACTTTGAACGAGGCTGACTGCGCCACTGTCCCCCCAGCCATCCGCTCCTACTGAGGAGACCGGAGTTTACCAGCTCTTGTAATTATGTATAATAGCTCATGCACGTGTTCACATTGTAACTGCCTTCTTAAACTGTCCTCGAGTGACTGAGGATGCCGCTTGACAGAGATTCCTACCAGAGGCCGGCAGCTCGCCAGTAATCAACAGCCAGGAAGTGTTCAGCTTGCCTTTGTCCCTGCTTCATTCTTGAGAGATAATAAAACTGGGCACAATTCTTAGATGAAACGTAAGTTACAAACTTGCGTTGATTTCCAAGTTCCTTTAAAATCTTACTGTTTGACCTGAGGCATATTTGTTGACCTGAAACATAAAACGTGACTATCTTTTTATTGTGTTGCATCAGAATCCAGAAATTTTGCTGCAGTGTATGTTTAAGTGAAAATGCATTTTGGTGCCTGAGAGCAAATGAAAACAGACGGTCCCTCCGAGTTCTTAGGAAGCAAATGGTTTCACATGTGAACGTGTGTCCTGAAGTATTTAAATGACCGAATACTAAATGAAACTGATGTGGGTGCAAATGGGTTTCTTCCTTTTCCACCTCCATGCAGATGCTGCTTGGGGCCACCTTCCAAGTTCTTGTCTCAGGGTCGGCTTCTGTAGAATCCAGTCCGAGGCAATTGAGTTCATTCATTTCAGATTCTATTTTTGTAGTTTAGGGATTGCCTTTAAAAATTTAAAGTTTGTAAATATGTAAAGCATTGACATGATTTCAAAGCCTGTTGTGTTCAGAGCTCACCTCCTTAACTGTCCCTCATGCTCTCCTCTCTCTCCTCCGCAGGACCCACTGTTGTTTTTCTTTCTAGTCAGTGTCCTAAGAAAACAGAAAGCAAGTATGTATTTCTGTTGTGTTAGACAGCCGGCCCTGCCCCTTGCCTGCATATCCTGGAGGTCCTTCCTTGTCACTCATCCTGCGGCCGCGCCCTCCTCCACTGCACGGGCGTACCTTGTCCCCAGCAGGACATTTGTGTTGATGCCACAGTGAGTAACTGTGAAGTCATTTTCTTAGCCAGCTTCTTAGAAGTGGATTTCTAGAAGTAGGGTTGCTGGGTCAGAGGGCAAATGCACTTGTCGTTTCGTTAGATGCTGATAAGTTCTCTTCAAAAGGGCTGTGACATTCTGCATTCCGCCCCCGGTGTCTCAGTCCCTGTTTCCCATAGCTTCGCAGAGAAAGTATGGTGGTGAGCTTTTGGATGTTACCAACCCAAACAACAGTGGCCATATGTGTTTGAAACGGATGGAATATATTAAAAACTGCATTCATAATGATAGTTTTAGAAAGCCAAAAGTAACCGAACAAGAAATATAGTTGGTCACTCCTGAAAGTAACTAGGGCACTAACCCTGACACTGAAAATGGACAATTAAAGGAAAATGATGAAATGATTATCCTGCCTTTTTTCTACAAATTGCAATTCACGGTAACCTAGTTGATCAGGGAACTTTACAGAGGAATTCCGCAGATGAATGAGTGAGGAATGATAGAATTTCAGGATCACCATTTTGCAATCCTAATATAGTGGTTCTCAGACTTCAGTGCATCAACATCACCTCGGTAAAGAATTCCCAGCCCTGCCCCAGAACTTGTGACTCAGTAGGTTCTGGGATTGGGCCTGAGAATTTGCATTCCTAACATGTCCAGGGACCACACGTTGAAAACCACCTGCATGGAATGTGATGTGGCCTAACAAATATGAAGGAGGTAGTTTTCAGGAGAAAATAACTGGCGGAAAGACTGCTGACAGCCTCAGACCGCTTCATTCCAGCCAGTGGGTATAATGAGGAAGTAGACGCCGCGGCATTTAGTAAACTAGGTGGGAGTGTTAACCTGGGCATTTGAGCAGCGTTGAAGTGTTAGGACAGGGAATTCAAAGCTAGCACAGGTACCCCTGAAGCAAGGGAGGGTAACAGGAGGGCTGATCGTTGCAAAGGAATAATGGATGGGGGTGGTTTCCTTATGTCTGTCTGCGACTTCTGAGCCAAAAACAAACCTTCAAACTATTTTCATGAACATTCTGAGACTAAGAAAACCACTGGGGAGTGGGTAGTCTGGAAATGTAAGTTCCTATGGAATTCCGCTAGGTATGGAACCACCGGGCAGAATATTTCATACTGGAAATGTTTTATAAAATGTGTGTTCAAGGTTTCTCAATGAACCCACGTGTGTTAGGGGAATTGACGAACCAGAGAAGTAAAAAAAAACGTGAGTCAAGATAAAAAGAAAACAGAGGGACTTTCCTGGCAGTCCAGTGGTTAAAACATCACCTTCCATTGCAGGGGTTGCGGGTTCGACCCCTGGTCAGGGAGCTAGGATCCCACATGGCCCGCAGCCAAAAAAAACAAAACATAAAACAGAAGCAACATTGTAACAAATTCAATAAAGACTTTAAAAATGGTCCACATCAAAAAAATCTTAAAAAAATAAAATAACACAAAATAGAATACTGCCCAGAGAGATATAATTTCTAATATGTATCAAAAGAAGCAGAAAGGTAAGATATACAGTAAAATATTCAGACCTGCACTGTCCATAGCAACGGCCATAGCAACATGGCTGTTTACACTTAAATTCATTAAAATTCCACTCCCCAGTCACCTTGATCCACTTCACGCGCTCAGTAGCCACACTTGGATGGCTGATAAAGAGCAGTTCCTTCATTGGAAGTGCTGTGGGCCAACGCTAGTGTAGATGTTTGGTAGTTTCTCATTATACTAAACATCCTATGTTCAGTAAATTGACAGCTACTCAGTAAGAAGCCAGAGGGAAAAACAAAACCGGAAGGTCATTCTCTTTCATCTGAATTCTGGCAAGAGTATTGGTTGGAAAGGAAGGGGAGAGGAGGGCTCAGTCAGCCTGTGCCTGGAATTCCACACCAGGCTGTAAAAGGGGAAAGTGACTGAAAGAGGAAAAGTCTCCAGTCCAAATGCCAGAGTGGTCCTGATAAGAAGATAAACACGAGTGACGAGCCGGAGTGTCTTCAGAGGGGAAGCTGGTGAGGTAGAGAACACAAGATTGTGTGAGTGCACAAGCGTACAAAGGACAGAACGAGGGCACATAAGGTACTTGGTCGTCCATTCATTTAACATGTTTATTGAGGGCCTACTATGTGCCAAAGACAGATGAACAAGAGGGTGGACTGAAAAGTGTTAGGAGTGCTAGCACCCTATGTCTAGAGCCAATGTTTAGAAAAATTCTAAGGATAATAAGAGGCATTTTCCAATTAGCTCAGAGAAATTAGACCAAAGGAAAGGCTGGCCCAATATTAGGGGAGTGTTGTCTTTTAGTTCATTTCTCCTCTCCTCCATGCAGAAGCACTATATAAATGGAAAGCTTAGAACAGACCTGGTTAGGAGGGAACTGAATCCCAAGATAGGCGAGGAGATAGTGACAAAAGCACATCAATACTTTAAATGACTGGGTCAGCAGCACCAGGGGCAGGAAACGGTCTGCCTTCTTCTCTTGTCAGAAGGCGGTCGCCACTGTTGCTGTACATCTTTGTAAGGTGGTGTCAGGACTCCAGGTAACACCTCCCCCACCCCACCCCCCGCGCCCAGAATAGATGGCAACTGTCTGTGGCCAGGACTGCAGGCTAAGCCCTGCCCTAGAGCACAGCACAGGTGCCATGGCCCATGTGTGCACTCCCATTAGCCTCTCAGAGTCTCAGTTTCTCAGGCATCAGGGCTGAGGTGACGGAGGCTGCCTAGTTGCGAAAGCACCAGGCCAGTCTCTGATGAATCCTAGACTCATTTGTACATATATAGGGGTATACATTAGGGGGGATGATTTTTTTTTTGTTTCAATCTTCGTTTCCTAAATTAATCTCCCTTTTAAGAGTCAGCCTTGCCACCGGTGAGATGATGCAGGAAAAGGACAGACAGACCTGGGCTACAATCTCTTCTTGCCTCTTTGACCTTAGACCAGCATAGTTTTCTCATCAGTAAAATGTGGACCTTGATACCTTGCCACGAGGTGCTGGTGTGAGGATTACACATAGTAATATTTAAACACTAGGGTAGATTCAGTAAATGCTTCTTCCCTTGAATGAATCATTTCCTACCCCTGGAACTAAACGGAAAGCAGAACGGAGCACTCCTGGGCCCCACAGATGGTGTTGGCTGCGGCAATCGAGGCTGGACTCCATCAAGGGTTGGTGGAACCCGTGACACTGTCGGGAGAGGGAAGCCGAGGCCAGCTGGAGTCGCTGAGTTTCTTGCTTAAGTTTCCCTGTACACTCTGTACTGGAAAACTTATAAATTGGGTTGCAAAATCATAGTTACTAATTTTGTAGCTTTCTAGAGAACAAAAAAAGAGGCAGAGATGGGAGATAGGAAAAAATGGGTTTCAGAAACTAGAGATCAAAAAGCTGTGGAAAACTGTAGAAAGGATTAGTCAACGAGTGATGTGAATGCTTTATGAGGATAAAACTAGAAAACACTTGAATTCATTAAGTCATGAAAAAAGCCACATTGTTGAGGTTTGTAGAATAATAATCTGTGTGTCAAGTCAGAGTATCTTAATCTCTTTGAAGAGTTTTAAAGAACTCTCCAGCATATGCTCTGGTGGTTAGAAGAGAAAAGGGACTGAGGACAATACAACTGGAGAATAACAGCGGGTCAGATACAGAGCCAAAGCGCTGAATAATGGATTCGTGTCCAAGGAAGGAAGTGTCAGGCGCTTCCTTGGTGCTCGGCCCTTCCACAAACCAAGTAGGGGAGGAGGACGAAACGAGTCCGTATGATTGGATCAGGAGCTCAAAATCCTGAGAGGCTGGAAGGCGGCGGGAGCGCCCTGAATGAAGCTGGGCTTCCCTGCGCGGGGTGCGCTGCGGCTCAGTCGGTGTCCAGACGGCCGAGAGGGACACGCTAGCCGCCCACCATGGCCAGCAGGGGCTATTTGGGCTTGGCCACGCACCTGCAGGCCGAGCCGGGAAGCGGCGGGCGCTGTCAGATGTCGGAGGGGGGGCTTCATGTGCTCCTGGGAAGCGGGGCGCAGGGACGCTGAGATGCGCGAGCGGGGGCGGGCGATAAGTCCAGAAAAACAAGAATGTCGGGCGCATTCTTCCCCTCCATCACAGTCCTTCCACGACCTTCTTGGTGCAAGAATGGACCATGCTCGAGGGAACCGCCTCCGCCCTTCAGGTCCACTCTGCGCTGCGGGCAGCGGCTCCCAACGCGCGTCCGCGACCCTAGGGGTACCCCGGCCTAGGCCACCTGCTGCGCGGTGCCCACGGGACCCAGACACGCTGGCCGGATGCACGGGCGTCGCCTGGCAACAGGGCCGCGACTGGATTGGCTGCGCTCGCTCTCGTGACCGCCCCGGAAGTGGCGTGACTCCGGGCCCCCGCCCCGGTCTAGGCGTAGGCGGAAGTGGAGCCGCCCGGAGACGTCCGTGTCCCAGTAGCGCTTCAGCCGAGTCGCGCCTCGGCCCATGGCCGCCTACCCGTACCGCCCGGGCCCCGGGGCTGGCCCTTCCGCGGGCGCCGCGCTGCCGGACCAGAGCTTCCTGTGGAACGTCTTCCAGAGGTGCGGCCGGCCGCGCAAGCGCTTGCGGGCCTCCACTGCGTTCTTCTTGGTCTCAGCCCCGGGCCTTCCCCCGCCCCGTGACCCCGGCCTCCAGTCCGGCCTCCTTCCTGGTGCCCCCAGGCCCCTGTCCCTTGCTCCGTCCCCCCACGCTCCATCCTTGGCGTCCTGTCCGGCCCCCTTCCTAGATCCCCTCGGCCTCTCCCACGCCGGCCCCTGCTCCGTCCCCCCGCACCCTTGGCCTTCTCTCCGCCCCCCGCCTTGTCTCCCGCAGTCCCCAGGCCCCTCCCGAGGTGCAGAGCAGCCAGCCGGGGGTCGCAGCCCGCTCGCCCTGGGGCTCGGCTTCCATCCCTCTCCCCTCACAGCCGGTGCCCGGAGTTGCTCCGGGGCGGAGGGTCTCCCAGGGATGCTTGTTTAGGGGAGCAGAAACGCAGACTCTTCCCCGGCTGCTGAAATGCCAGCAACCGGGAAAGAAGCCGGGCCGCGCCTGTTGGGCAGGTGACCATCACCGCAGTGCCTTCCGTCCCTGGTCGTCCTTCCAGCGAACGAATGACCCAAAGTGGAGTGACTCATGATCAGGGAACGATTTAGTTATCTGAGAGAATCTTTTCCTGCTTGTGAAAAGGAGAAAACCTAGTGCAGGTGGAATTCAGCCAGGCCGAGGGAGGGAGACCTGAGAAAGTGGAGAAGCAGCTTGGGTTTCGCAGGGAGCGTGCCTGGACAGCGAAGGAGGCGCGCTTCCTTTTTCCCCAGCGGGTCATGGGACTGAGAGGTCCAGCAGCCGAAGGGAAGGGCCCAGGGAAGGAAGGGCCAGAGTTAATTTAGGGTTGACTGCAGAGTCAGACCTTTGCTTTTGCCCTCGTTTGCTTTTCCTGCGCTTTGAATCGCTAGCTTAACTGACCTTAATTTTGTAGGGTTGACAAAGACAGGAGCGGTGTGATATCGGACAACGAGCTCCAACAAGCGCTATCCAATGGTGAGTGGCACCTGGCCGTCTGGACTTGTAAACCGCAAGGCTGACCACCCGTAGTGAATCACTTTCTTCTTAAGTTATTTCCCGAATCACCAAGACTTAGTTATCATCTCTGGCCCGTGGTGGAGGAGCTTCTGGCTTGTTTTGTCGGGTGGTTTCCTGGTGGTTGTGTCGGTGCCGCTCTGAGTCCTTGCCGAGCGGGTGGGGCAACTGCATGGAGGACACGGGGAAAGCCTGAGAAATGGAGGCTGGGGTGTCGGCTTCAGGAGCGCAGGGAGCCCGGCTTTGTAGGGCAGACATCCTTCAGGTTTGTCGAGGGCTGTTGAATTTCGCAGGTGACTGTGTCTTGTGACTCCTCTGGAGAGGGGCATCAAGACCCCATAGACACCGATAGGGAAGCGACTAAGGATACTGGAGGCTCTGACAGCCGGATCGCGGGGAGGTGGGCTTCTCAGTGGGGGATGCTAGTCATTCAGACATGGGTGAGAGGGGTTACAGCTCTTGGTGCTGGTGCTGGGAACTCACTGTGGAGTCGCCTTGTTGCTGGCTTCAGCATGGTTGATCCGTGGAGGTACTACTGAAGACCTTGATTCCATAAATACCTGGCTGTGTGGCCCTTTTTTTAACCCGTCAGATGCCACTGTCTTTTCTGATTCTTACGTTTGTGGTGCCGTCCAGAGGTGTGGCATTTAAGCCAGAAGGGGGTTGACTTTAAGAGGTAATGAAGATGTTGAAAGGCTCACCTTGCCTAGTGGGAGCAGCTGGTGGTGTGGCAGGCGGACGCTGCCTCACAGCCCTGCGCGTGGCGCACACCACGGATGTTCCCTTTGTTACTGCTGGTGGATTGGTATTTACAGGTGAACACAGGTAATATTTTCCCTAGAGGGAGTCAGTACTGCTTCCAGTTGAGCTGGTTGTTAAAGCAGATGGTTCTGTGCCCTTGAATCAGGAGCCTGCTGGAGAGAGAATTTTAACAGAATTGCCCACAGGATGTTCAGCCCTCCATTCCTAAGATGCTTTGAAATCGGTACCTGGTTTAAGCCCACCGAAAAGTGTGTATCAGGACCGTCTCACAGCGGCCCTGTAGAGTCACTTTTCTTGATTTGCCCTGAGGGATTCCCTCAGCTTCTGTTGGGGCGATGTAAGAACTTGTCCCGTGAAGCGGGTAGTAGCCTAGCCCTGAGCGGGACGGGCGTGGCAGCCCCCCTTCCCCCCACGTGGCCGCCTCACTCCTCCCTGGGGGTGTGGTGCCTCTTGTGTGGAGCAACTGTGATGGCTGTTCTGTCTTGTTTTGTTTGTCTTAACCTGAATCTTGTAACCAGATTTTCTCTTCAAATTAGCTGCTAAAAATTTTAAATTCAAATTAGCTGCTAAAAATTTTAAATTCAAATTAGCTGCTAAAAATTTTAAATTAAATTTCTGGCTCGCCAGTCCCATGAGCTTAGAATTTGAAGAGGTGAATTTTACTGATAGTCTGAGACCCCTAACTTTCGTATGCTTTTCTCCTCCCATCCAACATGACCAGAGTCTGCTTTCTTTTGCTGTGCCGTGAATATTTTGTACGTTCCCTTCGGCCCTTTCTGCAGGAAGGCAGGTTATGAATGGGTACAGATCTCTCGTCCTTCCACAGCCTCAGAGCGCGCGGTGAGCCCTCAGGCTGAGAGCGGGACCAGAATCCGGGTGTGTGCCTGCACCGCTAGGCGCTCGCCCCACCCCTGTGCCGTCCCACCTGTGTCTTCCCGTTGGCGCCCCCGGACGCACAGGTGCCCCGTGGCTCCCACCGCTTGCCGGGCTCTGCTCCTCCCACCCAGGATACCTGCCTTTCCTCGAGGCACCCGCGGCACCTTCCTTTCCTGGATGCTGCCCTTTTCCTCCTCCTGGCTCCTCTGGAGTCGTTTTGCAGCAGTCTCTGGCTACCGGGCATCAGCTTTTGGAGGAAGCTGGTCGAGCTGGCCTCTTGTTTGCAGTCGTGTCGTGTCACCTCTGTCACCAAGGATGGACACAAGTCAGTTTTCTTCACTGTCCTCGAATTCCCATAGCTGATACGATTGGAGTTATTTTTGACTTTTGATTTCTCCCCCAGGATTGGGCTTCTTTTTTCATATTAGGACTAGAATATTAAGCTATTTCAGGAAACCAGTTTAATTAGCTTGTTACTGGTGGGAAAACTGGAGGTTCACAGTAGCATGGTTTCTCTCTGCAGTGAGATCTGTGCCTCTGACGCGCTCTGTTAAAATCCAGCTGAAACCGCCCTGAAGAAGTACTCGTGGGTCCTGTACACTGAGTCCTTTATGCAGCTTGTCTCCCCGGAGCGCGTCTGAGAATGACTGCTCGGTTAAGAGGTGTGAATAGAGACAGGACTGTCTTGCCTGCTGTTTGAAATGACATGTCGCAAACTGTCTTCAGTTAGGTGCTTGTTTTTTTAATGTTTACTTCAGCATTGTTCCTTGGAGTTACAGGAAATTAATTTTGCTCAAGCCTCTTTTTTTGTGCTTCTGTAGGTTTACGTTGACATAACGTATTGATGTATTTTGAGGAGGCGTTTTTCAGCTGGACTTTAAATAATAATAAGTCATATATTCTTTTAGAGGTATTTTTAGCAAAATAGATTTCATCTCTTCTGGGGATCCCATATTGACTAGCAGTGAGAGAGATCAGACCACATAAGCCGACAGTTCCCTGCTGACTGCCCATCAGGTCACCTCACTGTCACTCCGTCATAGGCCCAGCCTATGAGGCAGCGGAGGGTCTGGCGTTTACCTTCTTCACCCTGCACCTGCTGTGCTCAGAGCCTGCACGTCCCCGAGGAGGGCCTGCCTGCGTGGCTGCTGGCTGCCTCCTGGAACTTGCTGCCCCTCTGCCTGGGCGGCTCAGGCTTGCACTGCAGCTGCGGCAGGCACGTGCTCCCTCGCTGCCTGGAGCTTCCCTGGTTGACAACACGTGCGAGGTGTGGTCTCAGCTTTTGGTGGAGGATTAGGGGCGCCCTGTGCACTCCCCGGGAAGCGGGTGCCTGGTCCCCCCAGATTTTTCCCCGTGCCTTTTCCCTCTGCTGATTTTACTCTATGTCTCTCGCTGTAATAAACTGACTGTGAGTTTTGTGAGTCCTAGCGAGTCATCAAGCCTGGGGGTGGTCTTGGAGGCCCCCAACACAGCCTGTTGTATCTGCTCGTCCCAGAAACCTGTGCAGCAGAGTTTCAGGTGGAAGCAGAGGAAGACAGGGTTGGCTTTATTCCACGACCTTGGCCTTGGGCAGATCACACTCTGGGACAACTGGAGGCTTAGCCCCTCCGCCTCGGGCCCAGCCCATGTCCACCAGGTCCCACATCGCCTGGTACAGAACCGGAGACATCACTCATCTATCAGAACTGAGTGTACAGAGTTTCACTGTGAGACACTTAGGTTGTTTCTGATTTTCTTCGATGTAGATACTGTAGTGATTTCATAGAACAAGTTTCTAGAAGCGGCATTTATCAGCTCGAAGGCTGTAGGTGTTGTTATGGCTGTCGATGGTGTTCAGATGGCCTTTTGAAAGGCCGTATTTCCAGTCGTGGCTCTTTGAGGCCGTAGTTGAAGGAGACTGGTGGGGTACAGAGTTCGTGACCCTGAAGAGGCACCAGTGTCCTGGCCGATTCCATGCGAGCCTGTAGAACTGCTCTCACCCCTTCCTGCTTGGCTCCGCTTGCGGGAAGAAATGCCCAGAAGGGCTGGGAGTCCCAGATCTGATGCAGTAAAGTGGAAGGAGATCGCCAGTGGTGCTGTAAAAAAAAGTCTGTTTTTTTCCCCCAAAGATTCCAGATGAACAGGTATTTCAGTGTGCGTTTGCTGGATGCCATGATGACTTAGCCCGTTATCTCTCACTGAAGTCCAAGTTTGTGGTAACAGGTTGCAATTTCAAGAAAGAAAACTCTCTGGAGAGCAAAAAAACAGAATATACTATCACAGAGCAGAGCGGGGGTTTTTTCTCATTTGAGAAGGGATCAGATATAAATTCTTTAAATCATCTGTGTGCTTGACGGTTACAGGGGAAAATGCTAAGTGTCCTGATGCTGACCCACCCCTCAACGGAGCTGCGACGCACTCGTACCCAAATTACGGGTGATAAAAGTTACGTGCACTCAGTTTACATGGAAAATACTGTGTATGTTTCTGTTTTCTTTGGTCTTTTCCGATGAAATTGAGGCAAGACTTACAGGAACAGGGACCATATATTGTATTTCTAAGTAAAAGTCTGACAGGAAATCTTTTGCAAGCTGCTGGTTGTGACATTCCTAGACATGTCGTTTACTGGGAGTGTTTGCAATTGGGGCTGGCCTGGAAAATCCGGGTGAGGGTCACTGGCACTGAAGGGAATCTCGCTGCTCGGTGTACCCTGTATTTCCAGTAGGCTCTGTTAGACATGCTTGTCCACATTGCAGTGCATTTTCTTACAGAAAACTGCAGATTTTCAGGCCGACGCTCCAGTGTGTTTAACACTTAGTATAACTGGAATACTAAATGTTGCCCTCACTAGGGGCTGTGAAGCTTTGATGTTTAGTCTGAGAACCAGGCCACAGGGCTTGGCATGAGCTAAACAGTCAATTAACTGTTGGCTATTGTGATTATCCCTTGGTTTCCCTGGAGAGTCAGGCCCTGTTTGGGTAACAAGGGCGGGCCAGGGGAGGCACCAGGAGCCTGCCTCCACCTCCCAAGCTGGACAGCCTGCGGGTCTCCTCTCCACCCCTGACTCAGCCCGGGGTGACCTGCCACTCTCCTGAGCCTCACGGCCCTTCAGCTCGGCTGCCGGTTCCTCTGGTCCACACCTCCCTCTGCCTGGCCCTCACCGCGAAAAGTGCCTGTGTTTGCATCATCATCTGACTGTCTTACTCGTGTCACTTCTGTGGAAAACGCGTTCGGCCGTGGCCTGCGTGGCCAGGGGCGCAGCCCCGCTCACAGCCGGGATGGGCAGTGGGCGCAGGCCGCTCAGCGGGGCGATCATCGAGGGCTGTCAGGTCACAGCCTGCGTCCGAGGCGGAGGCAAGGCGGGAAGGAGTCCAGCGGCTGCGTTTGGTTTCTCGGGCTCCTGGTCCTGGTGGGTTATCTCCTGTGGAAACACCAGCCAGGGCAGCTAGAAAGTCAGGAACGGTGAAGAAGCGACACCCTTCTGTGCACATGGAGTCCCCCTCTGTCTCTTGGCTTCTCTGTAGCACAGTTTCTTTGTACACTGGTTTCCAACGATGCTGACCTTTTCTGATACCTTTATATACATCCTCCTGCCTGCCCTCCCCCAAACGCCTGTAAAGTCTGCAGAGATGCGCACCAGTGCCCAGGGGTCCCTGCTGCGGGCCAGGCTCAGGGCGCCGCTGGAGCAGATGCAGTGACCGAGGGGCCTGGGTGCGGGGCGCTCAGGAGGGCTCCTCTGAGGAAGCCTTGTATAAACGGAGGTGTAAGGAGAGGCAGGGGTTGAGGTGAAGGTGTGCGTGTGTTTGGGGGGCCATGCTGGGCGTCGGGAGAAGCGCGTGTGGGCCAGGTCGGGGACGTGCTCGGAGCCCAGTGGTCGCGGCCAGGCAGGAAGGGTGCTGCCTCGTGTGTGGCCAGGGCATGGGACTCTGCCACCCAGAGCTGAAACTGTCTGTAGAGAGGGAAGAATGGGAGGATGGGGAGAGACGCTGCTCTCCCGCCCCATAAAAATGTTTTTACGTTGTTTTTAGTGAGTATAAAAATTGGTAAAGGTGCAAATCACTCTGAAAACAGATCCTTGGGCATAAGGGTACCTGGTGAGCAGTCCATCATCACAGTGGATAAATGGTTCTCAATCGTCAAATCCATCGGTGTCAGCAGGCTCCTTTATGATAGATATTCGGTAACATCCCCTTTACTGCTCTGCAGTGAATTGTGGAACAGTGTGTCCTGCCTTTTCACAGTTTCAGAGAAAATAGTATGCTGCCCAGACTGTCATTTTAGGAGAAAAATGTAAAGCATGGTTTCACGGTGTGCTTTCCAGCAGGGTCGCTGCACGACGTGTGCAGCTGCCCCGGTCCTGGGAGCGGTGGTGCCCTTGGGGTGGGACTTTCTGAAGTGATAGCTGGTGACGTTCTTAGCACAGCTTAGTGCCATCTTCTCAGCTTACTTGGTGCTGTGGCCCTGGGAAGTTCAGTGAGTATTAAAATAGCATCTCTTGGTTATAAAGTGAACAAGAGTGAGCTTCCAGGTGCAGGTCTTCCTGAGCAGCTTTGAATGTCTGGCTGGACCTGAGCGATTCCCCGGGCAGTGTGGATAGGACCTGACAGACCCATCGTCCTGGGGGTGGCGTCCCCTGCGGAGAACGAACCGTGGCTCTAGGGTCTTGATGTTGAAAGCTAATTACTTATTTTCTCTGGCTTCTGGGGTTACAACTGGGGATTCAGAGTTTCTTCTCTTTCTTAATTTCTGCTCTTTGTTTCAGGCACCTGGACTCCGTTTAATCCAGTGACTGTCCGGTCAATCATATGTAAGTAGGGGCAACACCATCCTGCCTGTGCTTCTGAGCTGATTTCTCTTCCGGAACTGCCACCCGCCCTGGCCCTTCACTGAGTCTTGACTTTGAGTTGACTGTCCAACCCGTCCTTCCTTTCTCAGTCTAATGGTCTCACATACTGCGTTTCACACGCAGTCGCGTCTTGCATGCCTGTTGGCTAGAGGGAGCGTGCGAGTTCTCATTTGAAGCGTCTCTGAAGTGGAATGTGCTTGTGGCCAAACCAGGAACACTCAGATGGCCTGAAACGACCGAACGGCGCATTACTTTCTCTGCGGCGTGTTTCACACTGAGTTTTTATCCATTGTGCCTGCAGTTGTATGTAAATGTAGTTAGAAGTTCGTTCTTATTTGGACCTGGAATCAGGCTGATTTTTTTCTCAGTGAAAGGCAGGCCTTACTAAAATAATCTAAAGCCAATAGCCCTGTTCTCATCCGAGTAGAGGCCTCCCTCGCCCGAGGACTCTTCTGAGCCCCCACTCGGGACTCGGGTCCGCTGGGGGACAGGGGGAGGCTCCAGGAATGGGACCCGGAGCTGGGAGGGTTGGGGTGGGCCCCTCGACGGCTCTGCACTGCGGCTGCAGTTCCTTCCTGAGCGCGGGTGCGCCCTGCCGCCGTCATGCTTTTGAGGAACCTCCTTCAGTGTAAAGCGTTTTTATTGTGGCTCCACCAGGGTGTTTGGCTCGCACGCCTCGTGCCCACCTAGCACGATTTAGGGCTGTGGCTGGGTCACCGCCAGCACCTGGGGACCCGCTGGCCGAACACCAGGCTGGGTCCCGGAGGAGCCAGGCCCGCCGGGGGTGTGGGCGCGCCTCTGCTCTAGGTTCTTGCTGATTCACGCCCTTCCGTCTCAGCCATGTTTGACAGAGAGAACAAGGCCGGCGTGAACTTCAGCGAGTTCACCGGCGTCTGGAAGTACATCACGGACTGGCAGAACGTCTTCCGCACCTACGACAGGGACAACTCGGGCATGATCGACAAGAACGAGCTCAAGCAAGCCCTCTCAGGTTTTGGTAAAACGCTTGTCTTGACTGCGTAGCTCTTTCATTTTGGAGCCAGGGCCATGAAGCTTATCTTGTTACCTCGTTTAGCTTACTGATTTTGAAAGCAGTCTGTGAAATCTTTGTTTGCGTCACGCGGTTTTATATCTTCCTGTCACTTACATCATGAAGGCTGATGCTTGACTCGGAGGCTTCTATGCGGCTTCCATCCAAAATGAGATAAGGGCTGTGCAGTAGCTTGTCTTTTGTGGAGTGGAGTGATGTCACAGGCACATTGAGAATGTGGCTTCTGAAACAATGTAAAGTGAACGAGTCAGAAGAAAACAGTGCCGGGCTATTTATATTTCCTGACGTGAAAATACACAGAAAGAAGGCACAGTGCCCACAGGGGACGAGCCCGTGAGTTGCGCGGCGCGTAGGCCTGAGTGTGGAAGCTCCCATTCTCAAGTGCATGTCAGCACGCGTGCCACACGCGTGCCAGCCTGAGTGTGTGCCGTGCTGTGAGCAGTGTTCACGTGGTGCCTTCCAGAGCACGCCAGCGGGCCTTCTGGTCCAGCGCCCACGTGGGCCTGAGGGGAACTTGGGGTTTGTCATTTATGGAGGGAGGACTGTGGTCGTCACACCAGCATTCTGGCTTGTTTGACGTTCACTGGGCCCTCTGTTCGCGGGGCCCTTCTGGTAGATCACAATGTGCTTTATTCCGACTGGCTCAGCGTTTACTAGTATGAAGTGCGCTTTGGCTCTTGTGGCTGTCAAGGCGCTTCTGCCCTCCCCTCTCTTTCTCTGGGCGCGCGCTTTATGGCCGTCCTCTCGGTTTCTCTTTCTTGCTTTAGCGGCTCTGGGACCCCACAGGAAGTTTGTGTTGTGAGCCTGCCACGCGTGGGTCAGGCTTTGGGCAGGACATTGACCTCAGGTTCTCTGAATTGAAACTTGGCACACAGCTGACCTTGCTGTGCCTCAGGTGGGGGGCTGGGAGGGAGGTGGCCCCCGCAGAGCAGTCCTGGGCAGGAGGGAGCCAGAGGCCTGGCCGGCTGGAACCTGGACCCTGTGACTTAGCTTCCAGACTGGTGACCTCAGGTGTCCCCGAACACAGTGTTTCTAACCTCGTCAGGCCCCGGAGCCCTCTTTTGACTTAGTGCCGGTGACCCTCGCGTCCTGGGAGCTCACGTTGGAAACGCTGAGGTCGACAAGCCCCGGTCAGACCTGGGGCGTTTGTGGCCGTGGTAGGTCCGCGGTGGTCCCTCAAGGTCACGAGCCGACAGGCCCCGTCGAGCTGGGCACAGCCGAGATCCTTCCTGACCTCCAGCTTTTCCTGGAAAAAGTAAATATCCGGTTGCAGCATTTCTTCAGTTATTCCAAAAAGTTTCTGCCTGTGATTGGTCCGCCATTTCCTAGGGCCTTCTCTGGAGCCTTTTCTTCCACACAAGGAGCGTTGCCATCCTTTCGCAACTTGTTACTTGTTAGTTACTTGTTAGTAACTGTTAGGAAATGTGCCCCCGGAGTGAAATTGCCTGTTTTGGTTTCCCTCCTAAGAACAAGTGTCTGTCAGCCCAGCTGGGGGCTGTGCTGTAGCCCAGCAGATGCGTGAGGGAGTCGGGGGTGCGGGGGGAGGTCAAGCCCTAAGGTGTCCTCTGATCTCTGCTAGTGCCACACAGGGTCTCAGGCTGCCCTGGCGGGGCTGTGACTGACCAGCACACCCGTTCATCATTTAGGCTCTTATTCCTAGTATGTGCTACATGCCAGGTTCAGAGACCTGGAAATAAGAAGGTGCATAAGGCCTGGGCCTCATACTCTGCTGGTGTGTGTGTGTGGGGCTGACAGCCCCATCCCCAGCAAACGACCCCGTCCCGCACCCAGCCCCTGGCAGCTCAAGGCCAGTGTGGTTTTTATAAGGAATTTATTTCACGAGAGTGTAGTGAACCTTCACTTCCTCCTTGCTCGCTTTCAACCACTTTCCATCTTCCTGCTGCATTTGCTCTGCCCCTCTTTTCATGCTGAGGAGTCCGAGCCGGCACCCTGTCACTTCATCCCTGGATCCCCAGCCTTTGGCTCCCCTGACCGCGTTAGCAGTGTGTTTACAGCCGGGTCGGCTGAGTTAGGCCCCATCAGGTCTTCGGCAGCCTCCGCCCCTTTCTTGGTGCCGTTGGCTCCGTGTAGACACGGGTGGTGCCCTGATCCGGGTCTGTCCTTTGCCATGGTTACTGACTGGCGTCTGGCTTTTCTCCTGGTGCTGAGAGCAGGCGCTGGATGCCCAGTGGAGGTTGCTGGTTCTCAGGAAAGAAGGGCTTGTTCCCTCCACTGGGCATCTGTGCCCTGGAAGTGCAGCAGCTGGGCCGGGGCACACACAGTGAGGGGCCAGCAGGGTTTCCACCTGCCTCACTGACCCTAAAATGGTCTGCTGAGGGGGGTTCACGTCTTGGGTTTTGGAGGGAGGAGCGGGCCCAGAGGCCCAAGAGTCCCAGCGGCCAGTGGAGCCCTGTCTGATTCCGGAGCTCTGCTCTCCCTGCTGCTGTGTCTTTGTCACCATCTCGTGTGTCCTTTCCCAGCCTGGGCAGGAAACCATTGCACAGCGATGGCTTGGGCGGGCACTGCCCTGTCACCGTGTCCCAGGCTCACCCTCACCAGCCGGGCCTCTGTCTCTCTGGGCCACAGACACCGGTACCGGGCGTGAGGGGGCGCCCATCCAGCACCCGCCCGTCGCTCTTTTCTAAGTTGGGGTCCTGTCTTCTACTCAGCTGCAGGGCAGGGGGCCCTGGATTTAAGTCACAGGACGCATAGAGCGCGCTGACCACTCTGGAAAGTACTGGCACGTGTTTGCATGTGTGACTCTTTCAGTAGAGTGATGAAGTGCTTGTACAGGTAATTAACTGTGACGTTCACTCAGACAGTAGGTGTACATATCCTTGCAAAGATTCCAGCGAGACTGAAAACCAGTAAAAATATGTTGGCACCTGGATCTTGTCTCCTGAATAAGTAAGGAAACCACGGTCACACAGGTGGTGAGGTTAGGAGGGAAGGAAGGGGAAGGGCTTAGAGCCGCCCCGGGGCGTCCTTGCTGGAGGCCTTCCAGGACGCCCGGCAAGCTGGAGGTGGAGTCACCTGGGTGACCCTTGGAGGGCTTCAGCGTGTGTGAGGCCGCCCTACTCCTCACGGCCTCCTGTCCTGACCTCCTGTCCTGACGTCAGTGAGCTGATTGAGGCGGGGGAGGGGCCGTCAGTCAACCTCCGCACGAGGTCTTAGCGTGCGAAGCCTCCTCCAGCAATGAGTAACCCAGGGCAGCCCAGTTATTCACAGCTTCACCATTAAGTTAATACGGTGGTAAAATTCAACAATAAGGGGCTGTTAAGGAGGCTGAGTCCACAGGGTCCAGGAGACCCCTCGGGGCGAGGGGCACGGCTACTGGTGACTGGGTTACTCCGGACCCTCCAGGAAGGGGCTGCTGGTCTCTGAGTGAGTCCCTCCTCGGGGTGGGGCCGGCACTGCACAGTGGCCACCAGGCTCTCAGTGTGTTGCAGTGCGCTTGCAGCCGGGGATCCCTGGGGCCCACGTCCCCTGGGGCCCATGCCGTGTTCTCTGGGGAGGGAGAGGCTGGGGTCTGGGGAGGGAGCGTGGGTACTGACTCTGCTCTTCTCCTCCAGGGTACCGGCTCTCTGACCAGTTTCACGACACCCTCATTCGGAAGTTCGACAGACAAGGACGGGGGCAGATCGCCTTTGACGACTTCATCCAGGGCTGCATCGTCTTGCAGGTACCGGCTGCGCGGGGCCCGCAGGCGCCGACTGCGGGAAGGGACGGGACGGCGAAGCAGGCGAGCAGGAGTCAGACACGGGAACTGGTTCCGGAACTTAGAGAAGTTAGCGTGCTGTTTGGAGGAGTAGCTGGTCGTTCTGTTAGACAGAGGTGCAGACAGCAGGGCCCCTCCTGCCCTGGAAGCACCGGGAGCTGTCCTTCTGGAGGGGATCGATGGGCTCTTTGCATGCATACCCTGCTATTTTGGTGTGTCTTATGAGAATCGGGTAAGCTGCTGTCGTGTGCGCTGCTGGCTCCTAAGCTGGGAGCCGTGCCCTGAGCACAGGTGGCCTGTTCGGGTGTTAGACACAGTGTCTGGCAGGGCTGGCGATCACAGTGACCACCGCCTCGCGGTTCCCTGCAGTGCTTCTGTGGATCCTCCTGCGGCCTCCCTGCCTTACCCAGGAGAGAAGTAAGTGCAGGCCTGGACAAAGCACCCAGGGGAGCCCCCTCTAGGATGGAGGGCGCGAGCGCTCGCACCCACGCTGGCTGTTCCCGCACAGGCCCTGCTCCTGTTTCTAGGTGGGGAGCCAAGGCCCATAGAGTTAAGCTTTAGAAATGCAGTGAATTGGTATAAACCCTCATGTCTTGCAAAACTTTTTCTTTTTTGACAAATCTCAAAAAAAAAAAAAAAAGGGCTTCCCTGGTGGCGCAGTGGTTGGGAGTCCACCTGCCGATGCAGGGGACACGGGTTCGCGCCCCGGTCCGGGAAGATCCCACATGCCGCGGAACGGCTGGGCCCGTGAGCCATGGCCGCTGAGCCTGCGCATCCGGAGCCTGTGCTCCGCAACGGGAGAGGCCGCGGCGGTAAGAGGCCCACGTACCGCAAGAGAAAAAAAAAAAAAAAGCAGAGACAACAGTATAATGAACCCATGTGCCCATTATTTAGATTCAGCAGTTCTCAACTCATGGCCAAGTCTACGTAAGACTCTGTGACACCCTCCCTCTTAATTCTGTCACAATTCCATTTATGGGAAGCGAATGTGTTTTCCGTAAGTATTTCAATAGAACCTATCCCCGAAAGATACCCTTGCACTTCGCATTCAAATTGAGGTTACATCTTGTTGGTTTTAGAATCCACAGAGGGGTGTGCTAGGCATGAGGTTATCAGTATAATTTGGAATTTGGGAAAGCACTCTCAGGTTTTTTCCCTGTTAAAGTGATAGTTCAGTAAGTGAAGTTTCTCTGCCTGGTCTGCTATCCCGATTTCTTTCCCGGGGAATCTGGGCCCAGCAGTCCCAGTCCCTCAGTGACTTGGAGAGCATTTAAGCCTCACGTCTCTGAAAAGCGGAGAGCCTAACCCTACCCTGTCTCTCCCTCTCGGTGTCTGGTGAGGCAGGATTACATGTTTGCAATGTTGTCGGCACACGTTAGGAACAGGTGTAGCGTGAAAGTCTCTCACTAGGATCTGCGTCTGGATTGTTGTGGGCTTAGGATTTTCATCTGAGGTTACGTCCCATAAGTGACCACCTCATCCTTATATCTCTGTCTAAGAAAGGGTCATCACATGGCAGCATTCAGCCCCCAGAGTAGCAGCATGTGAGTCCCCTGAGGAGTTCACATGGCGCCTCTGCTCGTCTGTGAGCGGAGCACAGGCCAGCCGGGAGGCTGCCCGCAGCTGGTCATTGCCTCTGGGCCATGCTGGAAGCCTGCTGCTGCCCTGCTCCCTCCCAGCCTTGGAGAAGGAGCCTAAACGCTGGACAGAGGTGGGGAATCGAAAAGGAAAGGCTAAGCTGCAGGCCACATGTAAAAAATCCTCAAAAGCCCTCAAAAGCGTTTTCTTTTCATCTGCCTCTTTCCAAAAAGAAAAAGGCTTTTTGAAAATTGTTTTCTACAAAGCAACGTGGAAACTTGTAGAAATCTTCGGAAAAGACAGTTAAGTGTAAAGAAAGGGAAATCGCCCATCGGTCTCCCGGTGGGAGGTTACTGCTGCTGGTGGTTTCTGTGGTTTGTGTCACGCCAGTGTTTCACACACAGGAAGCTCCTGGCTGACGCCCGTGTGGACTGTCACCTGTGTCAGCCCGTATGCTGTTGGCCGTCAGCCTGCCCAGCACAGGAGAGGGGTGGAACTGGAGAGACTGAGGTGCAGGGGACACGGCTCACGGGCCAGGCTGCAGCCTTGCTCTCGGCCCCTGGGCAGGTGGACAGGCGACCACCAAGGTCACGATGAGCCTGGGGCACTGTCTTCTGTCAGGAGGATTCTTCAGAGCCTGCCATGGTTGCCCAGCATCTGTCATTTGGAGTGGTACTTACCTAACCGTCCCTGCTCTCAGGCGGCCAGGCTTGTGAACAGACTGAGGCGGCGCCCTGGGGGTGTGGTCAGACAGGAGGTGGGCGGGCAGGCCCTGAGCGGGGAGGGCGGCTGGGCATCAGCCACCGTCCTGGGCTGGCACGAGGTCATCCTGCCCTTCTGGCCCTGCGCTGGGCTTCCCCTGTTGGGCGGCAGGTTCTAGAGGAGGAGCCCAGTGGGGGCTGGTTTCCCTTTGTCCTGAGCGGCAAGTGGCCAGAGCAGAGGTGAGCCTTCAGGGAGGCCCCCCCGGAGGACAGCCTTCGAGTGGGAAGGGAGGACCCAGGCTCACCACCAGGGACTTGGGAGGCCAGGTTCTGGGGCCAGAGGGCTCCGCCAGGACCCAGGGCCGCGGTGTGTAGTGGAGCTGGGCTGGCGGCCCACCCGCCTACGCGCTGCTGTCCTGCATCTCCTGGGTGGACCGGCCTGGCTTTTGAGGGTGGTCGAGGGCACCTCGCCCGTGGCCCTCTGCGGGCAGAGACGTGAATGCTTCTGAAATTGGGTTCCTGAATGCCCTTTTACCAGTACAGTTGGTTCCTTCTGTTTGATAAGTATCAGATCTAAACACCTGCTGTTTTTTCCTCAGAGGTTGACAGATATATTCAGACGCTATGACACGGACCAGGACGGCTGGATTCAGGTGTCGTACGAGCAGTATCTTTCCATGGTCTTCAGCATTGTATGACGCTCGTCTCCTGCGGATACTGACGGGACTACGGAAGAAAAGACTGAAAATGCCAAATCTCTTACCTGTAATGAAATGGTACACAGATGAGTTAGATACTGTTCCTCCTTTAAATTTTGTATGATTACCATTTGGGGACCCAACTGTACATATGTGGATAAGCTGGTTAATGTTTTGCAATTTTAACAGTAGTTATATCGTTACTTAGATACATACATTTGATTTGAGGCTGTTTAATTGTGCCATGAGGTACGATACAATAATGTTACAGGTACTCAGCTTGCAAAAAACTCATCATGTGCTTTTCTAGATAGCTCCAGTTCTAGAGTGGAAATACTTTATTAGCCAATAGGAATTTTAAATAATACGGAACTTGCACAGAAGGCTGCTCACGTGCCTTACTTTTTAAAGGGGTTTATTGTATTCATTTGAATGTGCAGCATAAGCAATAAAGCACATGTGCCCTTGTCCCCATCCGTCTCAGCTCTGCTCACCTGGAGCTCCAAGGGGTCCGGCACCTTCTGGGGTGCACCCTGGCTCTGCTCGTGGAAGTCCCGAGATTCATCCATCCACTATGACAGGAGGTGGTTTGCATTTCGTGAAACTTCTTTGGAAATACAAACCCAAATTTGATTTAGAAGGGAATGGGTTTTCCTTCACTTACTAATGATGCACCTCTGTGCCCTCTGATCGACTGTTAATTACGGTTTTTCACACATGAAAGCAGAAGGAGGGATGCAGTCAGCCCCCCACGTGGTGGGCGCACAGCCAGTCCCAGGGTGGCCCTGAGCCTGCCCCCACGGAATCGCTTCAGGCTCTTTCTGTCCCCTCACCCTTTAAGTGTGCTTCCCCAAACCAGGATTTGGGGCGGGGGCTGTGAGGACGTTGGGATTCTGGGTGGGTGGCAGTGATCTATAAATGGGTCTGGGGCATCAGAAATTGGGTATCCGTGGGGTCTGTTCTGGGGGACCTGTGCTGGTTGGGGATGGAGCCTGGGGGCTGTGGGTTTCTTATCTGTGGTGTCTGATTACAAGGAATGTCACTGACCACACGACGGGGGTCGAGGTAAAGAATCTGTGTGGCTCAGACTGGCCTTGTGAGCTCATGGAGGAGGGTCCAAGGGGGTCTCTGAGGATCTCCACGCCTTTCCATTTGGGTGCCTCTCTGTACTTCAACACACTTGTGAGGACAGCAGCCCACGATCCCAAGTTGTACTCCAGTGAGGTCAGTCCCCAAATTCCTGACTCCGTGAGGCCTGGGACCTCCAGGTGCTCAGGTAGACTCTTCCAGCTGGTGCCCCACTGCCTCGGCCCAAACCGCCGCTTAGCCTGTCTCCCTGTCCCCCATTAGATGGAGCTGTGCATAGCGGGGGCCCCTCCTCCCCCACAGGTTCCCCTTTAGATGGAGGCATGGACGGCGGGGCCCCTCCTGCCCCTGGGAGGCACTGTGCTCATCTGTCCCTTGAGCTCTGGCCTGCAGACACCCCAGGCTCAGAGTGAGGGCAGCAGGTGTCCAGCCTCTGTGGACTCTGTCCCCCTGTGATGTGGGAACCCCGCCCTCCACGTGTTGGCTTTCCTGTCCACCTCTTCCCCCATCCTGCACCTGTGGCACCTTGGACTCTGGGTTCATTCCGGATTCCCAGGAAGCTGGAACCCCTCAGACTGGTCTCAGGCAACGGCAATTCATGGCTTCAGTGCGGAACCTGCCCAGTACACAGTTTAATCTCCGAGGATCACTGGGGGCCTGACAGAGCGGACCCTGAGAGGCCTGCTCTCAAATGCATGTCAGCCTTGGGCAGGGGGTGGTGCATGCGTGGTTAGGTGCCTTCCTTGATTCAGGGAAGCGAGGGGAAGGGGAGATGCGGAATGTAAAGAAAGGTCTGATTGTGTGTGGTACAAATATACTCGGGTCAGAGGCACAGACGTACTCGGGTGTGTGGCACAGATAGAGGTGGGTGGTACACAGGTACAGTCAGGTGTGTGGTAGAGATACACACTGCACAGACCCTCAGTGGAGTCTGTGGCCTGAACCAGTGGACGCACGTTGAGGAGTGGGTGGGGACGTGGCTGCGATGGGCTTAAGGTCTGGGGGTTCCGTCCCGAGCCCCAAGCCCCTGCCCAGGCGGGCGTGCAGCAAGATGAGGACTCCTTTCCGCCAAGGCCGCACCTGATTGGTCTAGCGCCAGTCGGCCACACGGGGGCAGTGCTGTCCCGCCTGCAGGGATGCCTGACCCTGGTGCTTCATCTAGATCCAGAGGGGTGACCTCGAGGGACAGCCAGCATGGAACTTACAGAAGCAACAGAGAAACCAGAGGGAGTGGGGGTCAAGTGAGGGTGGCAACACGTCTGCAGCTTTTCCTCCAGCAGGGTGCTCTGTTCTCAGGCCGTGCCCAGCCCCCTGGGAGTCGGGGCTCGGGGATGGGGCAGGGGAAGCCGGCCTGGCCTCCGGGAGGCTGCTGCCCGTGGTGCCTGTCCGTCTGCACCCGGCGCTCCGCCCCGGCCGCCTGCTCTCGTGCTCCATCTCTCCATGTGCGCCGTGTGCTGATGAACCAGCTCCCCGTTTGACTTCTGGGGACACGAAGCATGTGCTCAAGACTCCGGAATTCTGGCCCAGGTTCAAAGTCGGTGCTTCATGAAGAGGAAATAGTCCAGGGCAGGTAGGACGGACTACCTGTGGCCACCACCCTGGTCACCACTAGTCACCTCAGCCGGCTGGGAGAGTCACCTTCCCGGTCCAGGTGAGCCTGGTCAAGGGAGGACCAGGTGGGAGGTCTGGGGCGGGGGTGGAGGCTGTCACCCCTCACCTGTGGAGGGTCGGGGGCTGCAGGCAGCGCTGATGTCAGATGCACACTCTCTGCAGTGTGGCTGAGTCAGTCCCCGTGGAGTCCCCGCTGGGTCCTCTTCCTGTCCCTGAATTTGTCTGACCACGGCCCCCAGCCAACAGGGGCCGCCCTGCTGCCCTGGAACTCGAGGACCAGAGGGGCTGGGGCACCGTGTGCCCTCCTCACCTCACACCACCTGACAGAGGTGGGCCCAGGCCAGCTCGGAGTTCACCGCGTGGCTCCATTTAAGAGCACGTGAGTGTGCGAGGATGCGTGTGACTGTTTGATCGGTGTCCAGACTAGAGGCTCCAGGAAGCCAGCCCATGACTCCAGGTCTGCCCCTGAGATTGGGAATGTACGTACCTGGTGGGAAAATGGGTAAAGGTGGAGATTCTTACCTGTTGTACATGTGTTAAAATATACGTAACATAAAATTTAACATTTTAACCAGTTTTAAGTGTACAGTTCCTTGGTATGAAGTACACTGACAGTGTTAGCAACCATCACCACCATCCATCTCTGTAACTCTTCATCCTGTAAAACTGAAACTCTGTCCCCGTAAACATCCCTCCCCCTCCCCCGGCCCCTGGCCCCACCGTCCTCCTCTGTCTCCAGGAATCTGACTCCTCTGGGTCCCTTACGTGAGTGGAATCCTATAGGATCTGTCCTTCTGTGACTGGTGTATCTCACTGAGCATAATGTCTGTCCTCAAGGTCCATCTGGAAGCCTGTGTCGGAATTGCCTTCCTTTCTAAGGCTGAATAATGTTCTGCTGTGTGAACGGACCACCGTGTGGTTTACCCTTCATCTGCTGATGGACACTTGGGCTGCCTCCACCTCTTGGCTATTGTGAATATGCTGCTGTGAACTTGGGTGGACGTACATCTCCTCGAGACCCTGCTTTCAGTTCTTTCAGTTACATCCCCAGAAGTAGTGGATTATATGGTAGCTCTATGCTTAATTTTTTGAGGAACTTCCATACCGTTTTCCACAGTGGCTGCACCATTTTACATTCCCACCGACAGTGTGTGAGGAAGGATTCCTATTTTTCTACATCCTTGCCAACACTTGTTATGTTTTGACAGTAGCCATCCTAACAGGTATGAGGTGGTATCTCATTTGTGGTTTTTATTTGCATTTCCTTAATGATCAGTGATGTTGAGCGTCTCTTCATGTGTTTATTGGCCATTCCTGTGTCTTTGGAGAAATGTCTGTTCGCATCCTTTGCCCATTTTTAAATTGGTTGTTCGTCTTTAATTGTTGAGTTGTAGGATCTGTTCATATGTTTTGGATATTAATCCCGTGTCAGATACATGATTTGGAATACTTTCTCCCATGATAGGTTGCCTTTTCACTTTACTGATAGTGTCCGTTGATGCACAAAGGTTTTAAATTTTGATGTAGTTTAATTGATCTTTTTTCCTTTCTTGCCTGTGCTTTTGGTGTTATATGCAAGAAAGCTTTGCCACATTCAGCCATGAAGCTTTTCGCCTATGTTTTCTTCTAAGAGTTTTATGTCTACTTTAGGTCTTGGTCCCTTTTGCGGTAACTTTTGTATGTGGTGGTAGGTACGGGTCCAACTTCATTCTTTTCCAAGTGGATGTCCATTTCCCCACCATTTGTTGGAAAGACTGTCCTTTCCCCATTGAACGATCTTGGCACCCTTGTCAAACATCATTGACCATATGTGTGAGGATTTATTTCTGTGCTCTCTATTCTGTTCCGTTGGCCTATACTTACCCGGTTTATAGATAAAAAAGTGAAGGCCCAGAGAGGGCCCACAATTTGGCCGAGGTCACATGGTAAGTGGTGGTTAGGCTGGGATTCGGGTGAAGGGTGCCCTGGTCCTCACCCTGTTCATGCAGAGGTGGGGAGCTCAGGGGGCGCATCTGACCCACCCACTCTTCCCACCAGATGACACTCCACACCAGCTGCGCTGGGCCTCACCTTGTTTATATAGGTTCATGCTAGCTGCCAGCAATTCAGGGAAGTTTTAAGATGGCAAAGGTCCCACTGAAATTGCCTTCAAACAGTGCAAAGAACCAGAGAGGGAAATACCTGCCCCAAAGACCCAGACAGGGCAAATTCCAGGGAAAAGCTGACAGTCCCCTAAGAGCCAGGGGAGGCTCAGAAGAGCAGTGGCAGCAGAAGGGGTTGAGGGGGACCCTACACAGCGGGGTGGAGGAGAGCTGAGGGACCCTGCAGAGCAAGCCCCATCCCCCCAGAGCAGGAGGTTGGAGAAACCCACCACCTGAGACGGTGCCCACAGGTACCCACTGCCCAACAAGCCCACCACTCTGTCCATTTAGGGCAGTGCCTCCCTCTTGTATGAAGCTCAGGAATGTTCACCTGACATTAGTAAAAGGGGCAAAGCAGGGACTAGAAGGAACATCTCAGAACCCCTGTCGTCTACAGCCAGTATCTCAGAGGTGACCAAAGACAAGGCATCCATTAAAAAAGAACCAACTCTATAAAAAAGAAATAACACAGAATGGAAATAACTCAGAAATCAAAGATAGAATATCTGGAAGGGAAAAAGTTACGAACAAAAACTGTAGGGAATAAAAATTCAAAACTGAAAAGGACCTTTTCCAGAGCTAACGTTGGTGAGGTGAGGTTTGGAGGACAGGGTGCAAAGAGGACCACCGGAGCCCAGGACAAGGAGGAAGCACAGGTGAGCTGGGGTGGACCTCAGACGCAGCAGGCAAAGTGGGTTCCACCCTGCAAGTCCTTGGTGGAGCCGTGGTCAGCTGAACAGGAGACAGTTTCTGAGAAACGTTCCTCCCATGTTCCTTTAACTGGGAAGTTCCTGGAGAATGTGCTCCAGCAACACAGAGGGAGTCACCCTAGAGGAGGCTGGGGTCCTGAGTGGGCAGTGCCTGGACGGACCATGCAGGTGGGGTGGGGGACTGAGACAGACTGACTCATAGAGCCTGCGGAAGGCTCATTCCACGGGGCCACCAAAGGATGTGGAGGACAAGGCAGGTTCAAAGAAAACCAGGCGAGTGAGTCATTGTTCAGTGGGGGCCGGGGTTGTGCATGAAAGGAAATAACTGCAGTAAGTTGGCCTCCTCCCTCCCCTCCCTCTCCCCTCCCTCTCCCCCCCTCTCCCCTCCCTCTCCCCTCCCCCTCCCCTCCCCCTCCCCTCCCCCTCCCCTCCCCCTCCCCTCCCTCTCCCCTCCCTCTTCCCTCCTTCCCCTCCCCTCCCCCCTCCTCCCCTCCCCCTCCTCCCCTCCCTCCCTCCCCTCCCCTCCCCTTCCCCCTCTTTCTCCTTACCCCCTTCTGCCCCCACAATGGCTGGTTCTGGGCTGTGAGACTGTAGCAGGTTAGGGTTAGAGATGAAATTTCCTGCGTCCTCTCCCCCCAGTAAACCCAAATGTCAGATAGCCAGGGACGGTAGGGGTGGCCTCTGCCTTAAGCTGAAGGAAATGACAGGACAGATATTCAGGGAGGAGTTCCAGTCGGAAGGAACAGCACCTGCGAAGCCCCAGGAGCAGGCAGAGGAGAGGGCAGAGCCTGGAGGGTCTTGGCTACACCCTCTTCACAAGCACGGGGTCCTGTGGATCCTGACCCTGAAGGGAGCTCAGCTTCAGCACATGGGTGCCCCCAGGCCATGCCAGGCTCCCCTTCCAGGCCACAGCTCCCAGGGCCAGCTGCTTCCCTGGAAGGAGGGCACTGTCCCTCCCCTGCTCTGTGCTGCATGAGCCGTGAATGTGCAGGCAGCTGGGTTCCCACTGGACCCTCGAGTTGGCTGAGACCCTGAGGGTCTGCTGAGGGGTGGGACCTGCCCACCGCTCCTTGTTTCCTGCTGACAGGAGCCCCAGAGGAGGGGATGTCGGGAGCAGGGGGCCGTGTGGCCAGGCCGGGGTCTGCAGGGGCCTCAGGGTGACTGCTGGCACCAGGCAGGGGCGCTGGGAGGTGGAGGTGAGGGGTGGAGTCAGACCGGGTGGGGACCCTGGCTCTGCCCATCCCCTGAGGCACCTCACCTTCTCCCACTTCATCTACGACCCTTGCCAGCCGCCACAAGCAACGTCTCTGGTGTTCGGGAACAACCCCTGAATCGCGTTTATTGACTCAAATGTCCCTGTGCCAGCAGAGCTCCTGGTTCACTCTCTGCTTTGCCCGCGTCCCAGGCACCACCTGGCTCTAAGGCAGTCCTAGACCCCCAGCCACATCAGGGCCTTCTGGACGGGCATCCACTGGGTGGCCCCTGCCCTTTCCTGGGACCTCTGTCCTGGGGCCTCCTGGGAGTGAGCCTCTGGGGAGGCACCTGGAGCCCCCGCTGCTGGGCCCCTCTCCACCTGCAGGCGGGGACCCTGGGCCTCCCACGGACACTCCTGCAGATTCAAGGGTGCAGGTGCATGTCGGCCACCCTCACCTGGCGGCCTCGTCCTGCACCTCGCTGCCCCCACCCTGCTGCAGGCCAGGCGGGCTCCCCAAGCTGACAGACCTTGTATGATGGCAGCCTTCCCAGGAGTGGGAAGCCCTGCTTGGCTGTGCACACAACGGGAGGGGCCCTCAAGGGACGGCCCACAGAGACAAGGGCAGCAGCGGCTCTTGACAAAATGCTCCAGATCTTTCTCTGGCTTGCAGGCGAAGTGAGGTGGGGGAGAGAAAGCACAGACCAGAACAAGGACTGCCCGAGCAACACAGCTGTCCCCCCGGGGAACCGTGCAGCCTGACACCTGCGCCCGGCACCTGCAGGGTGACAGCACACCCCTCGGCTGGTGTGTCTGGGGGGGGACAGGCGGGCAGAGCCAGATGGCCATTAAGCTCGTGTAGCTGTCACATCACTGAGCTCCCAGGACGGCCACGTCTGAGACACAGCCGTGGAGACACAGCGTGGGCAGTTGAGGGCCAGGGGGCACCTTCGGTGTTGTCTCTTTTCCAAGCCCTCTTTCCTGCCAGGTGTCAGCCACCCTCCCACCCTGGGAGGACAAATGATCCAGGAAAGAGGAATTTGTCCCCAGCTGGTCGGAAGTTTGGGCGGAGTGGGAGGACGCAGCAACACGGAGCCTACTTGCAGTTGGAGGTCCCGAGTGCAGAGAGGAGGGAGGTTCCGAGAAGGCCTCCCGAGCTGCAGCCCCAAAGGGGAAACACTGCGGTGCGGGGGTGGGTCAGGGTGGTCACGGTGGAGAAGAAAATAGGGGACGCCCAGGCGTACTCTGCAAACTGTTGTGTGTGTCTGCAGGATCTGTGTGAACAGGAAGTTCAGGGGGAAGTCATGTCCAGCTGACCTCGTGGGAATGCTGCCTGGGGGGCCTGGAGTCACCCGCGTTCTGGTGGGAACAACACCCAAGGTCTCCCACAAAGGGGGCTCACCGTGAATTCCTGGGACTTCACAGGCAAGGGTCATCCTTTTCGTGTCCAGTCCCAGTGACTGCCCCCAGGTCTACGGAGACTACAGGCTTTGGGGACAGGCACAGCCAAGGTGGGTTGGAGGGAAGGAGGGGGAGTGGACACGGGTTTCTCCTGCACCTCAGGCTGTGCGGCCTCACCTGCCGTTGTCCTGCCCCCGGAAGTGGCAGCAAGAAGCAAAGAGGCATCTCGCTCAGGCTGGTTCCCGATGGGACTGGGTGGGTGGAGGTGACTGATGCCTAGGCAACAGGCTAGAACGGGTCCTCTGAGACACGTGGGCTCTGTCTTCCCATGCAGGGGACGCAGGCTCTGACTACAAAGCTTCAGATCCTCGGGGCACCCACCCAGGTGTCTCTGCCCAAATTCCTGGGGCTGAGGGTTCCCCTACAGGCCTGGACTTGACAGGGTGGACCCACCTTACCTCTGCCACTCCAAGATATGCCTTCCCAACGTCATACACATGCTTACTTATTTTTTTTAGCAAAAAGAAAGAAAAAAAACCCGACAAAATGGTACAAAAGCACGCCATGCTTCTTGCAAAATGGTCAGGAATGGTGGAAATTTTTAAAAAGTAAAAAATTAAAGTTCGCCTATAACCTGAGTTATTCACCCAGATTTTTTTCTGTGCATAATGCACTTTACAAAAATTGGATCAAGGTGCAACTGCTGATTTTAACTACTTAAAAAATACAGCAATACAGATGCATGTTGTTCCAGGTCAAAAAATAATACAAGATCATTCACTCAGCTGACACTTTTGAGCCCCTGTTCTGCAGTAGAAGCCCTGCTCTTCCTTGGATAGAGGTGAACAGAACAGACCTGGTGAGTTTATCTGTTAGACACAGGAGCAAAGAAACACCTGCTGTAATTTCAGGCAGGAATATGCCCTACAAAAGGCAGAACAGGGAGAGATGGACAGCGGTGGCCTTTGACTGAGGTGGATATCCTCTCTGAGAACACAGGATCAGAGAGTTAGCCCTGCGAGTATCTGGAAAAGAGCTTTCTCAGAGTGGGAGCAAGTGCGAAGGTCCTGAGGCACACCCGCTGGTCTGTGAGGCTGGGGAAGGTAGCTGGGGCTTGGGTGGGGGCGGGATTTTGCTCAGAGCCGGGCAGGTGCCAGGAATGACTCCCTTGGCTGCGACTGACTGTGGGGTGCGAGCGAGCGCTGGAGACCCCACAGGGCTGGCTGCGGTGGCGGTGGTCAGTGGGGCTTGGGTGGGGACATGGTTGGTGCTGAGGGGCTGCCTGGGGAACGCAAAGGGACTGGACATGAGGGGGCAATACAAGCCCCCACACCACCCCCGCCGGGGCAAGGATGGTGGCAGCAGTCGGGCGAGGTTTCCGGGGGGGGCCCCTCAGACCTTGGGGCAGAAAGCCCAGGATGTGAGGCCAGGCTCACGGTGTGTCCCGGGGCGCTCCGGGACCAGACACACAGTCCGGGCCCAGTGAGGGAAGGGGAGCTTTCGAAGTCTGGACGTGTCCTCCAGGACGGAGGAGGGGAGGGGCCAGATGGTCCGCGTGGAGGAGGGGGAAGGAGCCGCCGGAGGGGTGGGAAGGGCCCCGCTGGCGGCCTGGCTCCTTCGAATCAGAAATGTCGGGATGAGACTTCCACGAGCTGCCCTGCGGCTCCAGGAAGGTGCAGGGTTAAAAGTATTACATTAATACTTTAAAACTGTAAAACCCTTTGATTTTAGCAACAACCTAATTGGAGCAGGCGGAGCAGGACCTGCTACGCTCACGTTACACATTCGGATCCGGGCGCCGGGACCCAGCCGCTAGGGCAGTCTGGGCCCCGCACCTCCGCCCCGCCGGCAGGTGCGCGCTCGGCCTCCGCGGGCGCAGGTGGAAGGGGGCGCGCGACTGCGGGCGAGGAACAGAGGGTCTGGGGCTCCCGCGGGGAGCACGGGGGCCTCGAGGGGCACAGGCACCCTGGAGCCGACAGACCCTTGGGTAGACCACGAGGACACGAGAGGCGCAGAGCGCGACCCCACCGTGGCGCACACAGATCCGGAGGACCACGGGGACGGGGGGCGCAGGGCGGGACCCCACCGTGGTGCACAGAGATCCCGGGGACCACGGGGACGCGAGGGGCGCAGGGCAGGACCCCACCGTGGTGCACACAGACCCGGGGACCATTGGCCGGCCGGAGATGCGCGCGCGCGCCCCCTGCCGCCTCCCGGGCTCGGTCGTCTCCGGGGCGGGGCGGCTCGCGTGCCGGGGTGGGGCTGTCCTTCCGCGGCCACAGCCTCCGCCTGGTCCCCGAGATGCGAGCGCCGGCAGCCGCGCAGCCACAGCTCCCTGTCCCCGCGGACACCTCCCGCGGGCGCGCTTGAACCTCCGCGCCCCGCCGGTCGGGTAAGTGCGCTGGACGTGCTCCGCAGGTCCAACTCCGCGAGGGAGACCCTAGCGCAGGGCCATCTTCCCAAGGCTCCCGCACCCTCGGCCCCCCCATCCCCCTCTCCCCTCCAACCCCACTCACCCCATCCTCACATCGCCAGGCCCTGGGGTCCAACGGGCAGCTTCTCACCTAAAACTAAAAACAGGGCTTTTGAGGAAAGCCAGTCCGCTCTCACTGCTTGCGGTCCCTCAGTTTCCCGGCCTGGGAGCGTCCGGCCCCCGCGCTGGGGGAGCTGGGCTAACTGCCCTTTGCTCTGGGCACAGCTTCCTTCGGAACTGTTTTCGACAGATGCTGGGGGGCGGGGGGGACTTTGAATTGGACTCCTGAGCCCTCTCCAGGGCAGCTGGTGAGGGGAGGCCCCCAGCCAGGAGGTCCCGGAGCTGGGGGTGCACAGCTCAGCCCCCTCCTTCGGGGCCAGGAGCGCCAGCCTTGGTTCACACACTCTGGAAGGGCGGAAGGCGCGTGTTCCAGGAATTCACTGGGTTTCAGTTAGTGGCACCAAGAAAGTTTTTTTCCCTAAAGTCTTATTTTGAGAGGTGGAAAATCCCAGATTGTGGACACTTTGTGAGAGGCACAGGCCCTCAACACTTCAGGGACCCGGTGTTGCTGCTGTGACTCCCCCCCCTCGGGGAGGGGGCTGCCCAGAGGGCAGGTGACTAGCCAGGGTCAGAGGTCAGAGGCCTTGGGCAGTTTGCCCTTGGGCTCCTCGTCTGCTTCCTGGTTGGTCTGCCAGCCCCCCTTGGAAGCATCCAGTGGGTCTCCAGCTGTGGCCGCCCTGTGACTCACGCGGGGCCTCTGTGTGACCAGCCACAGGCTCCGGTCCTCGAGGGGCCGGGCGCAGAGGGGCTGCGCGAGTGTGTGCCCTGGGCATCTGCCCCCTTGCTCTGGGCACTCAACAGTGGTGAACGGGACTTCTCCCGGCCTGGTCAGCAGCCCAGCCCACCCAGGACACTCTCCAGGGGCCTCTGGCAGAGGCGGGCTTCTGACCGGCTGGCCTCCACCCAGCGTCCGCCATCAGGGCCTAGAGCCTGGCTTCTGTCAGCCTCCTGGGCCCACGCCCAATCCCAGTGGAGGCCTCAGGACCCGCTCGTGGGCAGCTGAGCAGCCGGTGGGCAGTGTGGCCCTGACGGGGGCTGTGCCACCTCCAGCAGCCGTGGCTGCAGGCTCCCTGTTTACGGATGATGACTTCCAGGTGGATACCGGGCAGTCTGGACCCCGACCGCGTGCGTTGTTTCCCTCTCAGTTCAGTCCCAGGGCGGTGCGGCCCTGTGGACGGGGCACACATGCTGGGCGGGAGCTGAGGGCACCGCCACGTGGCATGGGACGATCTTTTATGTTTGTTTTATGCTTATGTGTATTTCTGAAATGGTCAGCCATTATTTTTACCATAAAAGGTTCTTATAAAAGTTCAGATTTCTCTGAGAAACACAGTCAGCTCAGAGCTTCTGGGGGGCTGGCCCTCGTGCTGTCTCAGTGGCGCATTTCTGTGGGGAGTTTGGTCCAGTCCAATGAGGGCTTCATCTTTTTGAGGAAAGTGCACAGTATTTAGTAAAATGGAGCCGATATTTAGGATTCCTAGGGCAGGAATTGGCAGGAACTGGACCCCAAGCCACGGCTCTTCCAGGGGACAGCGGCTGGCCCCCTTGATTTCTCCCCCACCCCCGAAGGGGTACCTGGAGGGTGTTTATCTGCCCTGGTGCTTTTCGCCATAGCCCGTGTTTTTAGGCCCCTTCCACCAGGGAGGACGGGCCTTGTGGGCCAGCTGGCAGGCCACGTGCGCGGCTGGGGAGGGCCCGCACCCAGGAGCCTGGACCCCGTCTCGGCTCCTGCTGTGGGGAGGGGGTCTTGGCTGGAGGAAAGTGAGGGGCCAGCTCTGCCCCGCAAAGTGCCTCCGACCCCTGCTCGTCTTCCCTGTCGCCTCCAGCCCGCACCACCCTGCTCTGAGCTCGGACTCACTCAGGGAACGGTGGTGCTGGGATGGGCCTCCTGGGGCTGGGGCAGGTCAGCCAGCCTCCTCACCTTTGATCTTGAGGGGCGTCCGGCCCCTCTCGTGTGTGGGGAAGCATCCCTGACCGGTTTCCCCCCAGGCTGGGGCCAGGCCTGGGTCCGGCTCCGGCCTCTCCTGCAGCTCAGATGGGATGACCTTGCCCGCCGGGGTCCAGCTTCCCAGAGAAGCGCAGGCCTGGTGGCCGTGGCTCAGGCAGAGACTAGAAGGCTGGACCCTTCCGAAGCATCCGTCCGCCCATTCCTGCTCCAGCCTGCGGCCACCGGGGCCCTATCCGCGCCCACCCACCCCAGCCCATCTCTCCAGAGCTCTCCTGTCTCCTCTGCCGCGTCATCCGCCGCAGCTTAAAAACCAGCATTTGACCCCCAAGGCCCCGCAGCTGCCACCCATCCCTGCCTCTGCTCTCACAATGCCCCACAGGCGCTCCTAGTCCCGCTGCACGGTTCTCTCCTGCCACTCCAGACATTTAATTTATATTTTTATACAAATTTGTGTTCTTTGTTTTTAGTGAGGTGAAATTCACACTACATAAAATTAACCATATAAAAATTTAAGGTTCAGTGGTATTTATTGAGTATATTGCCAAAGTTGTGCAACTACCACCTCTAATTCCAAAACATTTTCTTCATCCCGAACGGAAACTCTATACCCTTTAAGCAGTCACTCCCCATTCCTTTTTCCTCCAGCCCCTGGCAACCATTCACCTACTTTCTGTCTCTGTGGGTTTGCCTGTTCTGGACATTCCATATAAATGCAATCAATATGTGTCCTTCTGTGTCTGCCTTCGTTTTCACATAGCATGATGTTTTCAAGCTTCACGTGTGTTGTAGGGGCATCAGGGCTTCGTTCCTTCTTATGGCTGAGTAATAGTCCCCTGTATGGATGGACCACATTTTGTTTATCCATTCATCAGTCGATGGGCATTTAGGTTGCTTCTGCTTTTTGGCTCTTGTGAGTAAAGATGCTGTGAGTATTTGTGTGCCAGATTGTGTTTGAACATATGTTTTCAGTTCTCTCGGGCATATACGTAGGAGTGGAATTGCTGGATCGTGTAGTGACCCTATGTTTAACTTTTTGAGGAAAGACTAAACTGTTTTCTACAGGAGCTGTGCCATTTTTCATCCCCACCAGCACGGCACAAGGGTCCCAGTTTCTCCACATCTCACCAACCCTTGATATTTTCCTTTTTTTTTTCTTTTTTTAAAAAAATATTATGGCCATTGTCGTGGGTATGAAGTGGTATCTCATTGTGGGTTTGATTTACATTTCCTTAGTGACTAATGATGTTGAGCATCTTTTCATGAGCTTGTTAACCATTTGTATGTTTTTTGGGGGAGAAAGGTCTATTCAAGTCATTTGCTCATTTTTAATTAGGTTGTTTGTCTTTTTGTTGTTGAGTTTTATGTAGTTCTTTATGTAGTTTTATGTTGTTCTTTATGTAGAGTTTTATGTAGAGTTCTTTATGTAGTTTGTATACCAGACCTTTATCAGATATATGATTTGCAAATATTTTCTCCCATCCGTGAGTTGTCTCTTCACTTTCTTGATAGTGTCCTTTGAAGCCCAAGTTTTCAATTTTGATGGGGTTCAATTTATCTCGTTTTTCTTTTCTTCCTGTGCTTTTGGTGACATATCTAAGAATCCATTGGCAAATGTAAGGTCATGAAGATAGAGCCCTATGTTTTCTTGTAGCTCCTACACTTAGGTCTTTAACTAACTTTGGTTAATTTTTGTAAAGGGTGTGAGGTAGGGGTCCAGCTTCACTCTTTGGTATTGGATGTCCATTTGTGCCAGCACCTTTTGGTGAAGAGACTGTTCTTTCCCCATTGAATGGCTTTGTTGAAAATCAGTTGACCACATTATGTTTATTTTTGTGCCACATTTCTCTTTTTTCAATGCTTTTTTAAAAATTTTATTTATTTAGTTTTGGCTGCGTTGGGTCTTCATTGCTGCATGTGGGCTTTCTCTAGTTGCAGTGGGCGGGGACTACTCTTCATTGCGGTGCGTGGGCTTCTCATTGGGGTGGCTTCTCTCATTGCAGAGCATGGGCTCTAGGTGCATGGGCTTCAGTAGTTGTGGCACGTGGGCTCAGTAGCTGTGCCTCATGGGCCCTAGAGCACAGGCTCAGTGGCTGTGGCGCACGGGCTTAGTTGCTCTGCAGCACGTGGGATCTTCCCAGACCAGGGCTCTAACCTGTGTCCCCTGCCTTGGCAGGGGGATTCTTAACTACTGCGACACCAGGGAAGCCCTCAATGCTTTTTAAAAACCTTTTTATTATGAAAATTTTCAAATCTTTTACAAAAGTGGAGAGAATTTTATAATGAGTCCAATTTATTCATCGAGTATCATAGATGGTCAGCTGTCAATATTGGCTGATTCAGTGTCATGTAAACCCCACCCTGCTCTGCACATCACACAGAAACAAATCGCTGATGTGTCATCCTTTCACAGGTGTTAGCATGTATCTCTAAAACGTGTGAACTTTAAAAATCAGCTTTTTATGTTTTTTACTTAATTTTTTGTTTGAATTGAGAGACTTTAATTCATATAAAGAAGTATTAACAACAGCAGGAGAGCTCGGAAGGGTACTCAGGGCTGCGGGGGTGCCGAGAGGGCTTGCCTGTATGTAGGGGTTCAGGCTCTGGGCTGGCGGAGATGTTTCGCTGGGCTTCCCAGCCTCCGTAAGAGGTGGGCAGGAACAAGAAGACACGGGGGACGCACGGGACCCAGAAGCCCCTCACTCTGCGCTCGCTACAGAGGAGAAAAGCTCGAAGGGTCCAGCCCATCCGTGCAGAGCAAGCCCGACGGGAACCAATACACCGCTTCCCAGTGGCGTGCCACCACCTCCCATTCCTGGCCTTCGTGCTGTGGTTGCCAAACCTTGACATCTGCATAGGTTATAAACCCCACAACACATTGTTGTCATTGTTGTTGAAACAGTCAATTATTTTTTAGAGATAGTTAGATAGTAGGAAGGAGCCTTGCATTCTTACCCATGCAGTTACCACTTCCTGTGCTTTCTGTTCCATTTTGTGGATCCCCGTTACCATCTGGTATCATTTTCCTTTGGCCTGAAGACACTCTTTCACATTTCTTATAGTGTGGGTCAGCTGGCAATGAATTCTTTCAGCTTTTTATGTCTGAAAAAGTCTTCATTTAGCCTTAATTTTTGAAAGATATTTTCACAGGGTTTAGAATTCTTGTTTCAGGTTTTCTCTTGCAGTGCTTTAAAGATGCTGCTCCGCTGTCCCCTCGGGTACACGTTCCTCAGGAGACATCTGCTGCCATACTTATCTCTGTTTCTTTGTACCCAATGCTATTTTCTCTGGTGGCGTTTAAGATTATTCTATTTATCTCTGGTTATGAGTCATTTGATTATGATGTGCCTGGTGTAGTTTTCTTCCTGTTTCTTGTGCTTGGGGTTCATTGACGTCTTGAATCTGTAGGTTTATAGTTTTCATTGTTTGGACAAATTTCTGCTATTATTACTTAAATGTTTTCTGTCACCTCTATTACTCTCCTGTTCTTTAGGGCCCCAGTTACACATATTCAACCTATTGAAATACCTAAATATTTAATTTTTATTTTGGTGCTGTTGTAAACGGTATGGTTCTTAAAAAATGTGTATTCCAGTTGTTCATTGCTAGTGTATAGAAACACAATTGACTTTTTTATATTGTCCGTTTTCCCTGTGACCTTGCTGGACTCAATTATTATAAGTTATAAAAGATTTGTCTTAGCCAAATTTTGGAATTTTCTGTATGTACCATCCTGTTGTCTGTGAACATTAAGGGGAATGGTGATAGAGGACACCTTTGTCTTATTCATGATCTCTGGGGATGTATACAGTCTTTCACTGTTAGGTGTGATGTCAGCTGTAGGTTTTTTTGGTAGATGTCCTTTATCAGGTTAATTAAGTTCCTTTCTATTCCTAGTTTGATGAGAGGTTTTTTTTATTATTATGCATGGATTTGGATTTTGTCAAATGCACTTTATGTATGTTGAGGTGACCGTATATTTTTTCTTTTATTTATTAATAAAGTGAATTATACTGGTCAATTTCTGGATGCGAATCAGGCTTGAATTCCTTGAGCAAACCCCATTTGTGATGTGTTGTGCTCTTTATATATTGTTGGATCCCGTTTGCTAACATCTAATTAAAGATTTTTGTGCCTATGTTCATGAGGGATTTTTGACCATCGTTTTCTCAAAATGTCTTTGGTTTTGGTATCAGGGTAACGCTGAACTTGTAAGTGAGTTGGCAATTTTTAATTTAATTTTTGGTTTTCTGCAAACAATTGGTATTATTTCTTCCTTAAATCGGTAGAATTTACCAGTGAATCCATCTGGGCCTTTGCTTTTGTTTGTTGTTGTTGGAATAAATACAGGGCTAAACAGGTTTTCTGTTTTTTCTTGAGTGAGCTTGGTAGTGTATGTCACTCAAGAAATTGGTCCATTTCAACTAAATTGTTTAATTGTTTCATCTAAATTTGTGGAGATATTATTTTAGTCTGCCTGGGCTGCCGTAACAAAACACCACAGACTGGGTGGCTTAACCAACGCCTAAAAACAATGAAAATCTATTTCTCACAGTTCTGGAGGCTGGGAAGCCCAAGACCAAGGTGCCCGCTGATTGGTTTCTGATGAGAGTGTGCTCTTCTTGGCTTGCACACGGTGAAGACAGAGCTCTCCTCTCTCTTCTGCTTCTTATAAGGGCAACACTTCTATCAGATCAGGGCTCCACCTATATGACCTCATTTCACCTTAATCACCTCCTTAAAGGTCCATCTGCAATACAGTCAAATGGGGGATTAGGGCTTGAACATATGACTTTGGTGGGCACACAGCTAAGTTCATGGCGGTGTTCTCTTATTTTCCTTCTAATGTCTGTGGGGTCTGTAGTGATGTCCCTTCTTTTATTCATGATACTAGTAATTCATATCTTCTCCATTTCTTGATCAGTCTGGCAAGAAGTTTATCAATTTTGTTGGTCTTTTCAAAGAACCAACTCTTGGTTTCGTTTTTTCTGTATTTCCATTTTCAGTTTCGTTGATTTTCCCTCTTTATTATTTCCGCCTTTCTGCTTGATTTGGACTTGTTTTCTCTTCTTCTGATTACTTAAAGTGGAAGCTTGGATTACTTATTTGAAACGTTTAATTTTTTTCTAATATAAACATTTAATGTTATCAGTGTCCGTCAAAGTACTGCTCGTCTGTATCCCACAGAGTTTGATATGCTGTATGTTCATTTTCATTCAGTTCAAAATACGTCTAAATTTCTTTGAGACTTTCTCTTTGACCCATGGTTATTTAGAAATGGGTTGCTTACCAGATAGTTGGGAATTTTCCATATATCTTTCTAGTTTAATTCCATTATTGTTAGAGAACATACTTTGTATTTTTATTCTTTTAAGTTTGTTGAGGATTGTTCTAAGTTCAAGAATATGGTCTATCTTGATGAATGTTCCATGTACGAAGAACGTGTATTCTGCTGCTGTTGGCTGGAGTAGTCTCTATATTTCAGTTAGTCTACATCTGTTGTTTGGATATTCTCTTTCCTTTGTGATTTTCTGTTTGTTTGCTCTATTGATTACTCAGAGAGGAATGTTGAAGTTACTAATGAATTATCTTTTCAGTTTTTGCTTCCTGTATTTCAAAGCTGTGGTGATGCATTCTCATTTAGCATTGCTACGTCTTCTTGGGAAACTGGCGCCTTTATTCTTTTATAACATCCCGCTTTGCCCCTGGTAATATTCCTTTGTCTGAAGTCTGCTCTGTCTGGTACTCACACAGCTACTCCAGCTGTACTTTTGATTAGTGTATCTTTTATGATCCATTTACTTTACCTACTTATGTCAGTAGTCAAAGTGTGTTTCTTAGACTTAAAGTGGATCCAGGACATGTTTCCAGTATTTTCGCTGCACTTTCTGGACAGGGTGGAAGTCGTGTGTTTGACTCTGCTTCCTCTTCCAGGTAGTACACACTTGAGGCCAGGGGAGGGCTCCTAACCTCCTCTCTGGGTCAGCTGGCCCAGAGCCTGGTGTGGAGGGGTCACCGGTCTGCAGGATGTTTGTGACGGCTCAGACATCCTCACTGCACGGGAAAATCAAGATTCTGATGCACTCCCTGAGGTGATGGGCGAGCTGACCAGCCTCAGGGCACAGACACCGACTGCAGTGTCCACACTGCTGGTGGAGGCCAGCAGGCATGGCCAGCTGGGCTCAGTGCGGCCGTGAGTTAGTGGCCAAAGTGGAAGCCCAGCACTGTGGAGTGGAGAGAGATTTTAGTAGAAGAGAGGAAGCCTGTGTGCCTAGAAATACAGGCCGTAGGGGAGGAGTGGGAGGGGCAGCGTGGCCGCAGGCGGCACTGGGATAGCCTGCCTGCCCGCACCCTGACCCAGCGCACGGTCCTCGGTGCCCACTGCGGAGTGCTCCTGTTTTCTGACGCCTCAGGGTGTTTACCTGCCGGCAGCTTTCCCGGCACAGGGCTGTCTCACGAGTGTGGTGACAGGACTGCGTCCTGTGGCTAGGCTGGCGGCTGGCGGCCCATCGAATGGGAGACGTCATGAGCCGGCTTCAACCTTGGGCTGAGGAGGGGACGGTTCACCCCCGCACCCCACCCCCGTGCCGGACATGCCCTCGGGCATCTCGCTCAGCCAGCGCTGGGGGAGGACAGCGCGCCGGGCCTCCGCTGCTGCTCTCGCCGCCTCGGTGGTTTGGGGGGTATGGGGGCACTGGGGTCTCTTCAGTGTGACCAACTTGATGCCCCTTTTTCCTTAGGGCCCAAGACGATGATTCCGCCGGGGGAGTGCCTGTATGCCGGGAGGAAAAGAAGGAAGCCCGTTCAGAAACAGTAAAGTATCTGTCTTCTGGTTTTGCTGACTGCTACCGATGGAGGGGAGGCTTTTGTGTGTTCATTGAAAAAAGTGCATTTTAGAAACAAAGTGAGTGAGGCGAGGTTTCGGTCAAGCCTTACTGAGGGTGCGGGGACCCGCAGGACCAGCGGGGGCCGGGCAGGGGACACTCTTGGTGCTCGGGAGCGCAGGTGGGACCCTGGGCCGCCTTCCCAGCCCCGACTGGACGCTGAAGTCTGGCCCAGGGCGCCCCTCCCCCGCCCTGGTAAGACCCGTCCTCGTCCTTGGCTGCGTGCACCACAGTGCCTCTGGGCTTCACCCCAAGCGAAAGGAGGCTGGGGCTCGGCCTGGGGCGTCCGGGACGCGGAGTGGGGTGGGGGCAGGGAACCCCAGGCACGGCCCCGGGACACAGCACCACGCTCACATCCCCCACCTGCCCGTGGCTGGCCAGTGGGGCTCGGGGCCATGAAGCGGGTGGCCTGCAGTCATGGAACTGGTCTGCAGAGAGTGGCTCCTAGAGCCCAGGGCTGCGTCCGTCCTGGGACAGGTCCTGC
Source organism: Orcinus orca (assembly GCF_937001465.1). Classification (NCBI taxonomy): domain Eukaryota; kingdom Metazoa; phylum Chordata; class Mammalia; order Artiodactyla; family Delphinidae; genus Orcinus; species Orcinus orca. Next base: position 184,927,236 of record NC_064561.1, on the reverse strand, counting down.
GGTGTGTCCACTGTGGCTGGGGCTGTGTGTGTGAGCCTCTGTGTGTGTAATACAGATGTGTGAATGTGTGATGTAGCTTTATGTGGGTAACACAGCCCTGTCGGGGTGTGTGTGTGTGTGTGTGTGCACCTGCAGTAGTGTCTATGTGGGGATCTGGGTTTCTGGGACCCAGGCCACCCTCCGGGCCCCCAGGGGCTGCAGGACCCCATGAGAGGTCGACAGGAATGCAGGCACCTCCAGTCCCAAGGATGGGTGTCAAAGGCTGGTGAGGCTGGACTTTGGAAACTGGTTGTCACCTGAGGCACTTGTGTGGCCACTGTGGGCCTTGGGATGGAGCCAGGGTGCTGGGGGAAGTGTTCAGCCTGGTCTGCAGGTGAGAGGGGGCGGGTGTGGGGGGCAGAGCTATGCACTAGAAGGAGGTGATGCGGGGGGCCTATGTCCTGAGCTCATTTGTTCTGGTGAGAACATTTGTCACCTTAAATAAGGAAAGAAGTACCTGGAGAGGCAGCTGTGTACACTGGGATCTGGGGGGCTGTGCACACCGGGATCTGGGGGGCTGTGCACACCGGGATCTGGGGGGCTGTGTACACCGGGATCTGGGGGGCTGGGAGCAGTAACGCACAAATCAGCAAGCACGGTGTGCAGCACAGGAGCTCCCTGCCTCTGTGCACAAGGGGCCACGGCCGTGCACCTTCGACATTGCTCCTCATGGATTCCTTGTTCAGCTGTGCGGGGCGTGCCGTGATGTGTCGTCACCAGCCCTCCACCAGCGTCCGTTCCGACTGGCTTACAGGCGCCGCTGTGCTGAGAGCCTTCGTGCCTGGCATTGGACTCGTGCTCGTCGTCGGAGAGCCACCGCCGTGGCTGTGTGCTGGCCGTTCCCTCGCGGGCCCGAGCGGGCTTGTTAACTGTTTACTGTGAAAGTGGTGGATTGCTCGGCTTTGACAAACCCTGCGCCCGCAGCCCCTGCCTGGCCCCTTCTGCGTCACCCTCACAGACGGGCTCAGTGATGCATAGAGGCTCGCGCTGCCTGCCATGCTGTGAGCAGTGAGTTTCCTGTCCTTGACCGTGGAGGCTCACGCCTTCTGCCAGGATCTGTGGACAGCAGCAGGTAAATCAAGGCCAGACCCAACAGGCATATGCATTCTTGCAGGTGGGATTGCCCAGGCCAAGAGTGTGGCATTTGTGATTTCATAGGTGTCGCCAAACTGGCCAGCACTGGAGGCGTGCCCTGCCGGGCACACGGTGTGCCTCAGACTTTGGTGAATTTGCGTGTCCTTCTCATACGTGAGGCGTAGCAGCCACTGTATTTCTTTTTCTGTGAACTGTCTGTGTTGACAACTTTTGATAATTTTTCTATTGTATTGTTTATGGTTTTTTGTTTTTTTTGTTGTTTTTTTTTTGCGGTACGCGGGCCTCTCACTGTTGTGGCCTCTCCCGTTGCGGAGCACAGGCTCCAGACGCGCAGGCTCAGCGGCCATGGCTCACGGGCCCAGCCGCTCCGCGGCATGTGGGATCTTCCCGGGCCGGGGCACGAATCCATGTCCCCTGCATCGGCAGGCGGACTGTCAACCACTGCGCCACGAGGGAAGCCCTGTTTATGTTTTTGCTTCTTGATTTGTAAGGGCTTGCTGTGCACTGGGGAGACTCATTCTTAAATGCATTTCACATACCTTTCCCCAGTTTTTATTTACTTGTGCTGTTCTTTGCAGCGCAGAAAGCATTTAATTTGTATGGAGTTGAATTTATTCATCTTTTACTTTGTGTCACAACTGGAAAGATCTCCCCTGCTTCAAGTTTATGAGAATTTTCCCAGGATTTCTTCTAAATTTCTTGGATTCCTTAATATATATATTTAAATTTTGAGCACTTGGAATTTTTCCTGGTGTAAGGTGTGGGGTCTGAATCTCTCTCTTTTCCCCTGTGGCCATTGGTTGTTCCTAATACTTCTATTCGATAATCAGTGTTTTCCTCACCGATTTGTAATGGCACTGGGCACTTAGACTTGTGATTTGAGGGGCAGTGAAAGACAGTGGAGTAACTTGAACGCACTCCCCTGGCTGTGCCTGAGGACCCTCTGGGGGACGTGGCCATGCTGGCTTGTCCGAGTGCCAGCATCTGTGTATCGCAAAGGCCAGAGGAGCTGCCGGCGGTGTGCACATGTGCAGGTGCCCGGGCCCACGGCCCCTCCTGGGGTGTGAGCCCCATGGGCCAGCTGCAGTACTGCCCCCTCGCCTCGCCGAGGGCTGTGGACCGTGGTCTGGCCCCATCCTCCGTGGATAGCCCGTGAAAGCCGTGAGCCTGTGATGCCTGAACCGGGAGGTGGAACCTGCTAGAACCCCAGGGTAGAACCTGCCCCCTGCCAGGCCCTCAGGGCTGGACCTGCGCTGGAGGGAAGCAGGGCTGGGGCGTGACCGCAGCGGCGGGTCCCTGCACCGCGGATCGGCACCTTTAGCTCGGAGGTGTGTGAGCAGCGGGGCTCCCCCTCGTTTGCATGTTTGGTCTTGATTGGGCTGTGACTGAGCACGCAGAGCTGCGCGTCCTTACAGTGCACAGTCTGATTGGTTCTGAGATGTGTAATCACCCGAGAAACATTGCCGAAGCCAAGGTCACAGACACTCCCGTCACGTCCGAAGGTTCCTTGTGCCCTGGTCACTCCTCCGGTAGCCTCGTCCCAGGCGACCTTGCCTGCACTCTTGTCCAGTAGGCTGGTTTGCATTTCCTGGAATTTTCTATAAATGGGGTCCTACACCTTGTGGGGCTTCTCTCCCTTGTCAAGATGATGTCGGTTCCTCTGTGGTTTGTGTGCCGGGTGTGTCCTTCCTACGCTGAGTGGTGCCCGTCGTGTGGAGGAACCACGTGTGTTTGTTCATCTCAGGTGGACATTTGGGTGGTTCCCAGGTTGGGGTATCACGAATAAAGCTGCTGTGAATGTTTACGTACGGGTCTTTGGATGTAACGTTTTCATTTCTCTTGGGTAAACACCTAGGAGTGGGATTGTGGGTCACATATACAGCAGAGGAGGGTTTGACTTTTTGAGAAACCACCAGACCATTTTCCAAAGCAGCTGCACCGTTTACATTCCTGGCCGCTGAGCGTGTGATTCCTCTACTTTCTCAGCGGTGCCTGGGGTGTCAGTCTTGGTTTCAGCCACTCTGATGGGTTGTGGTGGTAGCTCACCATGGCTTTAATTTGTGTTTCCCTAGTGGCTAATGGTGTTGATATCCTTTCATGTGCTTATTTGCCGTCCATACAGCTTCTTTGGTGAAGAGTTTTCTAAATAATTTGCCTATCTTCTTATTGGGCTGTTTGTCTTCTTGTTGAATTGTAAAACTTCTTTACATATTCTGGATACAGGGTCTTTTTGTGAATATTTTTAACCAATCTATGCCTCCCCTTTTCATTTTCTTAATGGTGATTTTCAAAGACAATTAAAAATTTTTGAAAAAGATCAATTTATCATTTTTTTCTTTCACAAGTTTTTTTTTTTTTTGGTGTGTGTCCTAAGAGTCCCAGGACTACTCTGAGGTCTCAAAGATTTTCTCGCGTATTTTCTTGTAAACTTTCATGGTACGTTTTAGACTTAGGTCTGTGATCTATTTTGAGCTAATTTCAGGTATTGTGTGAGGTAAGGGCTGATGTTTACTTGTTTTCATGGATGTCCAGTTGATTAGCACATTTATTGAAAAGACTTTCTTTCCCTATTGAATTGCCTCAGTATCTGTGTCAAATGAATTGACCAAAAATATGCGAGTCTGTTTCTCAGCTCTCTATTCTGTTCCATTGATCTATGTTTCCATCGTTTCTCTAATACCAAACCATTGGGAACATTGCAGCTTCAGAGAGGCTTATAGTCAGTCAGGCAAGTCCTCCAACTTTGCCCTCTAATTGGCTATTCTCTGTCCTCTGCATGTCCATGTGAAGTCTAGACTCCTTGTCATTTCTGTAAAAGGTCCTGCTGGAATTTCAGTTGAGGCTCCATTGAGTCCACGGATCAGTTTGGGGGAGTGACACAGTCTTAACAGTACTGAGTCTTACAGTCCTGTGCATGGTGTGTCTTTCTGTTTATTTATGTCTCTTTAAGTTTCTCTCAGCGCTATTTTATAGTCTCCGTTTAGGCGTCTGGAATGTCTTCTGTTGGGCTGGTCCCAGGTGTTCTGTGTTTTGGCTCCCGTTGTAACCCTCCTGCCAGCTAGTGGCCAGGCGCCTCCCGTGCTGCCGGTCCTTGTCCCCTCACTCCTGCCGCGTCTCCACCCTGGGGAGTTGGAGCTTCCTCCCTGTGGCCCTGGGCTTGAGCCAGAGGCCAGCTCAGGGGAGCATTTCCCTCCACGTGGCCCCTCTCACCCACCTGGCGGGGGCGGGGAGGTTCTGCTCTGGTGCCTGGAGCTGGAGGGGGGGCTGCGTGGAGGGGCAGCCAGGTGGTGTGAGAAAGCTGGAAGGACTAGAGCTTTTCCAGCGCCTGTTTCTTCAGTTGCGAGTGTCCCCCTAGTTGTCCCTCGGGGGTGCGGGCTGGGGACAGTCACGGCTCGTCCCATCCCAGGCACACGTGGGCTGGGAGGGGCGACTGCTCCCCACAGGTCTACCCGGAGGTGAGATTTGAGCCGGGCCACCCTCTCCCCTTCTCTGGCCCCCACACCTGCCCTCAGTGCTACCTTGTTTTCTGGGGCGGCTTCGAGTGTCTTTCACTCCTGGGTGGGCCATTCCACACGGGGTCTGTTCAGTCTCCCCAGGCCTCCTGACCCTTTAAATTTTGGCTAGTAGCATGAGTAATGTTGGTGTAGGTGCCTCACTGAGGGGAAAAAAATAAAAAAGAAACAGCAAAAAGTGGCAAGATAACCAGAGAATGGGAGAAAATAATTGCAAATTGTATGTCTGTTAAGGATCTAGGATCCTGAATATATAAAGATTTCCTACAACTCAAGAACAGAAAAGCAAACACCCCAATTTGAAAATGGGCAAAGGACTTGATTAGACATTTCTCCAAAGAAGATAAAGAGATAGCCGACAAACACGTGAAAAGACGCTTGACTTTACTGGTCATTAAGGAAATGCCAATCAAACCACAATGAGATACTGCTTTACACCTACGAGAATGGCTCTTATTTTAAAAAAGGAAAATAACAAGTGCTGGCGAGGCTGTGGAGTGTGGCTGGGGGGCGTGACGGGGCACAGCCTCTGTGGAGGACAGTCTGGCAGCTCCTCTCAAGGTTAAACCTAGAACCACCAGGTTAAGCTGGTTGCTCCGCTCTTAGGCGTATACCCAAGAGAAGCAAAAGCACGTGTTCAAGCAGAAACGTGGACTCGAAGTTTATGGCTGCAGGGTTTACAATACCCGTAAAGTGGGAGCGAGGCAAGCGCCCGTGGACTGGTGAACAGGTAAGCATCCATCCAGGCCGTGGAACACAGCGTGAAAAGGAGTGGAGCTCCACCCGGGCTGTGCCGTGGGCGAACCTTGACGCCCGACGGCCAGTGACGGAGGCCAGGCGCACAAAGTCTGATTCCATTTACACACAGTGTCTAGAACGGGCAGACCTGGGGAGACAGAAAGCGATTGTGGCCGCCGGGGGCTGAGAGGCGGGGAAGATGAGAGAAACTGCTTAGTGGCGCGGGCGGGGGGTGACTTGGGGGTGAAGAAGTGTTTTGGAGCGTGATAGAGGTTGACAGCACTGTGAATGTAGTAAATGCCAAAACTTTAAAACAGCTTTATGTTATGTGACTTGCATCTCCATTAAAAGAAAGAAGCCGCTTCTGGGGTTGGAGCTGCAGCTCTTGTGAGGTTTTGTGTGGCCTCGGCGCCGACAGCATGGGTTGGGGGTGAGCCCCGGGCTTCTGACAGAAAGGATGGCGTAAGGCAGCTTTCCACGTTCGTACGAGTGAACACACGGTAGAGGAATAGGAACTTCCGGACAAAAGAGTCCCGAGCCCCTAAGAGCAGCAGGGAGGGGCAGGCCCGGGGCAGCGGCCCCTCCCCAGCCGTCCTGGCTTTGCTTTCTAGGAAGGTGGGGGCGGGGCGGGGGAGGGCACCGTCGTCCCGGGGTTGAGAGGGCCCAGGAGCGGGGTCGCGGTGGGCGGGGAAGCCTGGGCAGGGGCCGCTCCCTCTGTGGGGGGCGGGCAGGCCTGTGGCGGGGCCCCGGCCACCGCACTTCGGGGCCTCGGAGGGGCAGGCGGGACAGCGCTGCGGTGCCTGGGCCGCCTCCATCATCTTCGCCTCAGAACCTTTCAGCCCTGCTGTGTAGTGGGAAACTGAGGCCCGGAGGGGCCGCTTACACCTGGACTGAGGGCCCTAGAGGAACACCGAGAGAGGTGAGCGGTGCGGCCAGAGCCGGTGTCCTTCTGCCGCGTCGGGGGAGTTAGCACAGAGAGGCCAGGAAGCGTGCTGGGGTCACACAGCTCTCCTGCTGCCCGCTCTGTGTCTCTCTGTGCTTCCTCCCACTACTGTGGGCCAGTGGCACGGTTGGCGTGGCCCACGGTTTAGTTCACGCATCTTCGGGGATGGGCGCGTTTCCGTCTGGCGGCTGCATTTAGAAGCTGATGGCTCCTCCAGAGGTCACCGCCTGGGACGGCTTTCAGCCTGGGCCTCCCAGTCTGATAGTGATCTTTCCCCACAGGAGGCCCGCCGTGGGCGCCGAGAAGTCGAACCCTTCCAAGAGACACCGGGATCGCCTCAACGCCGAGCTGGACCGCCTAGCCGGCCTGCTGCCACTGCCCCCCGACATCATCTCTAAGCTGGACAAGCTTTCGGTCCTGCGCCTCAGCGTCAGTTACCTCCGGGTGAAGAGCTTCTTCCAAGGTAGGACTCTCACCTGTGCCCACCTGGACCTCACCTGGGTCCCACCCGGCTTTGCTGGGATCGACCAGTTGGCGCCTCTCAGCCTGGGGAACCATTTAGAGGCGGAGCGCTGAATGCAGACCCACACGAGTGGCCCTGGGGGAAGGGGCTGGGGCCAGACCTCGCCCTGCTTGGCCTCACCTGCCCCAGGGCCCTGGGGATGCTGGGAGCTCCGGCCAGGCACCGGGCGCCTCTCTGCACGGGGGTGCCTGGTGTGTTGGACCCTTGCAGTAGCTCTGGGTACTTGCCCACATCCGGTGCCCCAGGCCAAGCCTTACTCTGCATGTGGCCTGGCTGAGCTCCTGAGGAAGAAACGTGGTTGTCACCACTCTGCTTCAGACGTGGGACTGCTGCCATCACCCCTCAGTTACGTCTGAGCTTCTTACACAATCATGAATTTGTTATATGTCTTTGGGAGCAGGTAGGATAAGTGTTGAAGGTGGGCAGGCGTGGACAGTAGCCGGTGGTAGGGACTGCGGCAGACTGCTGAGTTCATGCTCTGTCTCAAGGCGTTGGGACAGCCTCCCGCGGCCAAAACCCACCTTGGGGTGTGGTGAGCGTGGCCAGCTGGTGAGGCTGCAGCCCTGCAACCACGGGCACCCGGGCCCGTGCCGCTGCCCGGCCCTGCTGCTGGGCCCGGGAGGCCATGTGACTCCGACGTGTCTGAGGTGTGACAGCCTCTGCGCCTTGCTGGCTTTCTCGGCCCCGGGAGAGGGAGGGCAGCTTTCCTAAGAACTCAGCCTGCCTTCCACCCTGACCCTCCAGGGACCGCCAGCAGCTCTACCCGCTGTGCTCTCCAGCTGGGCCAGCGCCAACCAGCCCCTCCAAAGGGCCCCCCTTGGCCTTCACTTCCTCTCACGGAGCAGGAAGCCTAGACCCTCCTGCCGCTGCTGGCCTCTGAGAGCACCCTCTGTGTGAGAGCTCTGCACAGGGGTCTGACTCCGCGGGACCCCGGGCCCCTCAGCTGTGTCCTGCTCTGTGCTGGGGCCTGGGCCCTCATTGGTAGTGCAGACCTGAGTGTGTCAAGCTGTCCCTCGTGGAAAGCCGTTCTGCCCCCCGGGGAGGGCCCAGTTCACAGGGCTCTGTGTCTGCACAGCCGGGCTTGGTCCCTGCTCCCTGTGACACCTGCCTGTGTCCATCCCCCCACAGGTTCGTGGGCTGAGCTTTGACAGCCTGGCCTGGGGTTCACCCAGTGCTCAGCCCAGGTCCGTCCCCCTAGTAACTCGTGCTCTTTTACTGGGTGTCCGTCACCCAGACCCCCCATGGCTGGAGGCCCAAGCTCATGAAACATTTCTGGAAAAGTAGGTTTGGAAGACGACAGAGAATGGTGGGTGCCACGGGGGGAGGAATGCGGGGGGTCACCAGGAGGGTTGTGCAGGCTGGTGGGCTTCCAGGAGGAGGCGAGGGGGTGGGTGTGATCTGTAGGCCACACAGAGGCAGCCCCCTCAAGGAGCCGTCTAAGGGACCCTTGCTGCTGCATTCCTGCTTCTGGGGTGGGGCCTCCTCGGCACCCCAGCCTCCCCAGCTGTGGTGTGGGCCCCCTCCCCGGGGCAGAGGGGTTTTCTCTTCCTCCCCCAGTGGCACTGGGACCTCATCAGGCCCGCAGTGCTGGGGCTTGGCGCCCTCCCCCTGCCGGCCCCCTTTTCCCTGTGGGCAGCTGCAAGGCCCCTGCAGACCCCGTCTCCCAACCTCTGCAGCCTCCAGGGGTCCTGCATATCCCACTGGCCCACATTCAGGACCGGGCCTGAATTTTTTCTGAGCCCTTCTCGTTCCCACGGTGTCCTGTCCCTCCCCGAGAGCGCCTGTATTTCCCCTGGATTTCGGGTTACCGTTGCCCCGGGACTTGGCTCTCCGATGGGCTCGGGAAAACGGGGAAGTTCGCAGACTGTGTGGTGCTTTGCGCGAGGTGGGCAGCCGCTCTTCCCAGCTCGTCTGTTCCGAGTGGAAGTTGAAAGCGACAGCCCCTAAAGTGGCTTTGAATTATACTACTTTAAAATTAGAAATCAATACTACCGGCCAGTGGCACCTCCCGAGTGGGGTCCAGGGCACGTAATTCCAGGTCAGCAGTGGGCTCACTGCTGGACGCCGTGTCCTCGGGGGCTTCAAGGAGACCAGGGGCTGTGACCAGCTTTCTGACTTGGGGTCAGGCCTTCAGGCCTCTCAGGCCCTCCTTGTGTCCCTCCGGGGGAGGGTCTCTGTCCTACAGGGGCCCTGCTGTGGGGACAATGGGGAGGGCCCTGCACCTTGCCAAAGGAAGCCCTGCAGTGGGGACATCCGCAGACCCCGCCCGAGCCCCCACTGGAACTGACACACAGAATCGTTAGCAGCATTTATCTCTGAGACGCGGTTACAGGAGTTTTGTTTTACTTTCCAGGTTTCCAAAGTCTTACTGAAATGCATCAATTTTTTAGGTAGGAAAAACTCAAATGTGTAAAACAGCAGAGACAGTCATTTCAGCACTGCTGTGGTCTTGGGGTGGAGTCCAGGGTCCTCATCCTGGAACCCAGGCCCTGCCGGTGCTGCCAGGTCGCTGGTGCAGGTTGCTCAGGTGACTGCTGAAGCATCGCTGGCTTCCAAATAAGTGCAGGACATGCAAACACACACAGTCTAAAACGTGTGGTCGGCATGGAGCAGCCTGTGGGGCCCAGGGAGCCGGCTTTGGAAAACGTTGAAGGAGCAGCGGGAATTCCATCTCTTCAGGAGCCAACACCTCTGAAATCGGAAAAGTAGAGATTGCAGCGCCCAGGCTGGGGTACTGAGGGCTGTGCTCATGAAGCGGAGAGAGTTCCGTGAAGGGATGACAGGAGGTCTCTGGGACAGCCCGGGAAGCGCTGGGGACTCACAGCCCAGCCTTTGGAAACTATCAGACCCTGGCTCCTGATGTCAGGTCTCCCCATGCAAGGGTCTCCATCCCCATGCTGGGGTCTCCATATCCAAACTGGGTTTCCCAGCTCCCTACTGGGGTCTCTATTTCCCATACTGGGGGCCCCATTCCTATTCTGGGGTCCCCATCACCGTGCCTGGGTCTCCATCTCCACGCCGGGTCTCCATCTCCATACAGGGTCTCCCATCTCCATGCTGGGGTCTCCATCCCTGTGCCTGGGGTTCCGCATGCCCTGGGCTTGCACAGTGACCTGTTGGACAGCTTAGGCCAGCTCTGGAGCTGCCCAGGTGGGGCTTCTGTTCACCTTCCTCCCCCAGAAGCATCCAGCTGCATGTGGGACATTAGTAGGGACTTGTCTCTTCCTCTCTGGTCACTTCCTCAGGTCCAGCTGTGCCCAGCCACGCCAGGGTTGGTGGTCTTGGAAAGGCTTCAGTTTTGCTGTTTCCAGGAGTTCAGGCATCTGTCCAGGTGTCCACCTGAACCCATGGTTCTTCTTGACCAGGAGCAGAGTGCTTTTCCCACATTACGGCCGATCCCACCCCCTCCCCTGAGGCAGGGGGATGCCTGTCAGGTCTGCTGAGCCCTCGAGCTGCAGGTGGGCAGCCCTGCCGGTCACAGTGGGGTGAACTCATGAACTTGGTTTCTCCATCACACCTTTCTCCCAAGGATTCTCGAGTTTGTAATGCCCCTCAAGCTGTACATTTTAGGGGAAATTCTAAATATTTTCTTGAATTCATTTCCTCTGCATAGTTAGAAAATGTCAAGCTATAAAAATTGGATCTTAATCTGTGCTTCCTGACTCAGAAACGGATAAACTAATTTCATTAAAGCTTCCATAAAAAGTCACCTTCAGGAAGGACGTGAACCGGAAAGTTCCAACCTCCAAGGGCAGTAATGCCCTGAAAGTGTGCTCGTAATGTGTGTCGGTGCCGGCCTTCTTGAATTTTTAAGAGGCAGCGGGCTTACTTCATTAATTTGCTTGTTTTTTGCCTAGACTGAGGGCTGGCGCGTCTAAGTTCCAAACCGTCTGCTTGTGCCACAGAGAGGGATTTTCCATTCTTGCGGATTTCACCGTTCGAAAGAGGGGAGATTGGGGCTCGATAAAAGAAAAGGGAGGGAGGGTGGGTGAGTGGAGAGCATGAAGGACGCTGAGGGGGGCCAGAGATGGGTTCCTTCCAGGACATGTGGCCCAGGATGTGAGGTCCCAGCAGCGGTCTGCACTGCTGTGTCAGCCCAGCTGGGAGACTTGCCGGGTCTGGGGTTCAAGCGCCCAGAGTGGGGACCAGCGTGGAGATGACCAAGGGCCTGCGGTTCACCCAGGCCTGTCGCGTGGCCTGCAGGCAGGACTGTCGGGGGGATCAACAGAGGGAGGGGACAGTCTCAGCAGGCAAGAAGGGCAGGAAGAGCACGATTCCAGCTTCCCATGAAAATCTGGAGATTTCCACGCTGAAAGGCTGCCGCCCCCCTTCACTGCGCACCCTGGCCTGGATCTGGGCCTCTGTCCACTTGCACCCTCTGTGATGGGGTCGATCCTGGCCCCTGGCTCACCTGGGCTGGGCGGGTCTGCTTCACCCCCACCCAGTGCGGAGGTCCAGAAGCCCTCACGTCATGAGATGTGTCCGGGACCCCACACAGGATGCAGTGCTCCTTAGCAGGTCAGAGGTGAAATGCTCCTTGAGACTTAGCAATCCTGTAACCCAGGAGGGAAGCGTATGCAACTATTGAGCTAAATTGTGCCGGTTTTCAGCTTTCACTGAAGAGCTATCCTCCCCTGATGAGCCCTGCCATGGACAGAATGTCTGCGTCCCCCACAAAGGCATATGTTGAGATGGGGCCTCAGAGGAGGTCATTAGGGTAGGAAGTGGTCACGAGGTGGGGCCCTGATCCCAGAGGGTTACTGTCCGCATAAGAGGAGGCACCAGAGGGCCCTCTCCTCCCCTGTCCCCTGCGGCCGAGGCCTCATGGGACAGAGTGAGGAGGTGGCCGTCTGTAAGCAGAAGAGCCCTCGCTGGAAGCTGAGCTTGGGCTCCTGGCCTCAGAGCTGTGAGGAAGTAAGGCTCCGCTGAGCGTGGGGTTTTGTCAAAGTGGCCGAGGCACTGTGATGATGTGATGGGGAGGGAGGTTTGGGACCTGATTTTTCTCTCTTCACGTGGAGTGTTTGGTGGATTCCTTCCCGCCAGGGAGTGGATTTGGGTCGTCACTGCGTTTACTTTCCAGCCCTTCAGCTGCCAGAGCCCCCTTCCCTCTATCACTGACACTTTCTGGAAGACAGCCTCCCCGGGGCATTTCCAGCAGATACACTTGTCCTGGGTTGTGTCAGGGCCTTCAGGGGAGGGAGCTGGCCCTGCTGTGTGCACACCTGCCTCTTACCCTAGACCCCAGGCAGGCCCCTGCAGAGCCATCCTGCAGAAAGTTCACCCTGGATCGTTTTGTGCTGGTTTTATTTCCCCCTTCATCTCTTAATTACCTCTGAAAGGTGAGTCTGGCCCAGCGGAGGGGCTGGTTCATTCACTCATTCGTTCACTTTCTCCTGGTACCACGTGCCCCCCACCCCCGCCCCAGGACACAGCAAACAGCTTTGAATTTCCTCTCGCTGCCCCTGGATGGACTGGGGGTGGCCCCAGACTCTCCTGGTCCCTTCTGGGTCGTTTAGTGCCTTTCAGTCCAAACAGTTAAATCTCTAAAAGTATTTCAAGTGTGGGCCTTCTCCCCGCCTGCACAGAGGCTGCAGCAGGCAGGGGTGGGGGCGCCTGGCGGTGAGGTCAGCTGCTCCTCCCTGAGGTCCTGCCTCACTGGGAGCCATGGTTTCCGGCCCTTCCAGGTGGGAGTAGCAGCGGGAAGAAGAGCTGAAGATTGGGAGAGCTCCTGCCTGACCGGCACTGCCCTGGCACACAAGCTGGGTGGTCTTGGTGTTTTCCTGGCTTCTGAGGACCATGGACCTGGGGGTCTGTTTGCCTCGGTGGCCAACATGGGCGACCCATCCTCTCCAGCTGGTTCTTTGTGTTTCCTTCCTTAGCCTGGGTGTCAGATGGTCTGAAGTCTCTTCTCATGTCTCCAGGCACCCTCCTGGGAGGAGCTGAGACACCCTAGGCCAGTGCTTGGACATTGTGGCCCCACCTGCTCCCCAGGAAACGTACATCTTTGACCTGCTGGTGGGGACGTGGTACTTCTCACTTTCAGTCCAACCTCCTTTGGATTTCTTGAGTGTAGAGAGACCCCAGCCCCACTAGCCCATGGAGGCATGTGGCAGGCCCTCACAGGGCCATCATGAAGCCCCTCTCACTGGGCATCAGGCGAGGAGAGAGCCCCCACCCATCTCCTGGTGCAGGTGGGGGTGTGGGATGAACAGCACAGCCCTCCAACGAGGCCCTTCTCCCAGCTTCAAACATCTCTCACCTCTGACATCTTTGCTGCCTTGCCGAGGTCACCTGGGATCTCACTTTGGGACCCAGGTATAGTTGGCATATGTATAGTTGTGGGGTCTTGGCCCAAATTCAGACTTAAAAGTTTCACATTAAAAACCAGTTATAGGGCTTCTCTGGTGGCGCAGTGGTTGAGAGTCCGCCTGCCGATGCAGGGGACACGGGTTCGTGCCCCAGTCTGGGAAGATCCCACATGCTGCGGAGTGGCTAGGCCCGTGAGCCATGGCCACTGAGCCTGCGCGTCCGGAGCCCGTGCTCCGCAACGGGAGAGGCCACAATAGTGAGAGGCCCACGTACCGCAAAAAAAAAAACCCCAAAAAAACCCCCCAAAAAACTAGTTATAATGCAAGTAAACAGAACAGCTGCCATGGTCCCCGCCTCCTAGAATTTAGAGTCGAGTGGAGAAGATCTGCCACCAGACATAGAGCCTCTTCCATTTCCAGCAGATTCAGCAGCAAGGCACCAATCAGCCGTCCTGCAGATAACATCCAAAATTTAAGATAAAATATCTGAAACCTTTAAAAATATATTGATCAGCCAGCAGGAAATTAAGGAATACTCAAAGAGATCAAAAACTAAGTGCAGCTGAGAACCCAATGAGAATGTATTAAAAAAAAATTTAAAGGAGGGCTTCCCTGGTGGCGCGGTGGTTGAGAGTCTGCCTGCCGATGCAGGGGACATGGTTTCGTGCCCCGGTCCGGGAAGATCCCACATGCTGCGGAGCGGCTGGGCCCGTGAGCCATGGCCGCTGAGCCTGCGCGTCCGGAGCCTGTGCTCCGCAACAGGAGAGGCCACAACAGTGAGAGGCCCGCGTACCACCAAAAAAAAAAAAAAATTTAAAGGATGCACTTCATGCAGAAGGAAAGGAAGGTTAGGGCTTCGAGAAGGAATGGATAAGAAGGTGGTGACTATGTGTATCAATCAAAGCAAACACTGGTGTATAAAATAGTAGTAATGGTGTATTGTAAGAACAAAAAAAGAGAGAAATAAATTCCTAGCTGTGGTAGCATATAAATCTGGAGCAGGAGATTTGAGTTAAAGATTTCAACAGTTCTTGTATTAATTAACTTTGGAGGTTGATTAACTAATTCATAATAAAATTTCCAGGATAACCATCAAGATGACAGAAAGGTATAATTTTCAGACTAATGGAGAGAGAAAAGTGGAATGAGAAAATATAAACAGTCAAAAGAAAAAAGACAAGAAGGGAGAAAAAAGAAACGTGAAGGAGTGGAACAAATAGAAAGCATAAAATTCCAAATGTGTCATTAGTTACAATAAATGTAAATGGACTAAACATGCCAACTAACAGATAAGGATTATTAAAGTGATTTACTATATCTGTTTACAAAAGGCACAGAAAGGGTGAAAGTAAAAGGATGGAAAAGGATATATTGGAAACTGAAATAAATCTGATGAAGTTATATTAATATCAAAAAATTGATTTGTGGATGAAAAACACTACTGGAGATCATGAGAGTATAATTTAATAATCATTTAGTAATGATTAAACATTTTATTTCATCAAGCAAATAAAATTATTTTAAATTTGTGTGCCTTTAATAACATAATCTCAAAAATATAAAACAGATATTGATAGAACTACAAGGAAAAATACATGAATTCATCACCAGAGAGAAAGATTTTAGATAGTTCTCTCAGTACTTAACAGAGCAAATAAACAAAAATCAGTAATGATTATAGAAGATTTGAACAATGCAAAAAGGGTTAATCTCATGGACATTACATAACACTATACTCTGAAACTCAGAACTCACATCTTTTCAAACCTAATGGAACTTGTAAATATATTGAAAACATTGGTCAATAAAGCAAGTCACAATAAATTTCAAAAGACAAAACCATGAAGAATGCATGGTGAGCCCTTAAGGCAGTTAAGCTGGAAATCCATAAAAAAGAAGACTTGAAAACCCTGATATATTTGGAAATAAACGTATTTATAAGTAAAATAGATCAAAGAAGAAAGCATGATGGAACTGAGAAAATATTTATAAATCAAAATGCGTGGGATGCAGTTAATGTAATTCTTAGAAATAAATAACCTTGAGTGTTTATGTGTAAAAGAAGGAGGGCTGAAATTAATGAGCTAAGCATTCAGTTTTGTAGTTTTGATAAAGAAGAGTAAAATAAACAAAAGGAGAGTCAAAGAAAGGAAATAATAAAGGGGAAGATATTAGTGAAATAGAAAGGAAACATACAATAGAGTTCCTTTAAAATGAAAAAAACTGCGAAGATCTGGTGAGACTGATCCAGGAAAAATAGCAAACAGTATTAGGAATGTAAAAGGAACACAATTATAGATGCTGCAGATATTTAAAAGATGGGTTGAATTTTGTCATGAACAAATTTATGCCAATAAATTTGAAAACATAATAAATGCCTAGAAATATAGCTTACTAAAATTGACTCAAGAAGAAATAGAAAACCCGAATAGTCACATGACCATTTGAATCCGTGGTTAAAATCTTCCCACAGAGAAAATCTAGGCCCAGATAGAATTAAAGCAATTTCTATCAAATATTAAAGGAAAAATAAGTCCACTCTGTACTGAATCCTGTGGTGTAGAATTGGAACTGGAGGTATCGGTGTGAACTCACATTATGCACACACACGTGTGTGTGTGTGTGTGTGTGTGTGTGTTCTAGCTCTGTCTGCTGAAAGGGCCACACCAGTAGCAGAGAGCTACAACTTACATTCAGATCTCGGTTTCCAGACATGGTTCACCATTAAAAGGAGGCTTTCTGGCCTCCGTCTAGAGTTGGAGCAGAGAAAGGACTAGATGAACTTAGAATGTCCGTGCTGGACAGCAGGCCATGCTCAGAGCGTGAGGAGACCTGCCCTGGGACACAAGCCACCCTAAAGGCCTCCCTGGCCAGGTCTGGGACAGTTTTCAGCGTTAAGATGAATAAGGATGGTGATGGATTAAAATCCAGCGAATAAAATGGGATTCCATAAATCCACACTGATATAAATAAGTGAATGAATAAATAAATACTAAGAGAAAGTTCTTCCTAACAGTACATCCATTCTAGATGGATGACTGGAGAGAGAAGAGGTGAATTATAAAATCCCCAGTTGGTAACCATTGCAGGAATAATTCAGGCCAGAAGCGTCAATGGACGCTAAGATTACTGGGTGAGCAGGTGGGGAGCAGCCTGTGGGGACAAGTGTCTCGAGGGCGGGGAGGGGCTCCCCTGCGGCCCCCTCACAGCCCGGCTCGCTGGTCTCTCTCCTCTAGGCTTTGCTCAGAGTCACCCCCTCTGGAGGCCTCCTCCAGCCACACTGGGACGCTCAGTGCTCGCCTGTGTCCCCAGGCGGGGGCTGGAGACATGAATGACTGTGGGCAAGCGAGTGACCCGGCCATAGGAAAATCCACAAGCTGATGCAGTATAATCCTGGCGTGGACTCTCTTGTTTTCTAAATACGGCTCTGCGTGAAATGAGCACGTTTATTCACACTCCTGAGGTTTCTTCTCGCCTAAGTGAACTTGGGGCTTTGACTGGCAGTTGGAATCCCTCCTCTCCCGCAGCCTAACCGTGGGGTTTGGAAGGACGGGCACCCCTGCCCGTACCACCTGCTGGTGCCCCTCCCCAGCCCGCCTCCCACCGTGGTTAGATAAGAGCTCCTCTGGCGCCTGCTGTTTTACTCCCACGTGCTTGCCGCCACCTTCCCCGTGCTGGGTGGGCGGACAGCTGGACGCGAGGGCACAGAGCCCGGCGAGCAAGTCCGTTCTTGGCAGCCCAGGTGCAGAAAACAGCCTGTCCAGAAGGAGACTGAGAGTAAGCAGTGTCCTCTGCTGCAGCGCTTTCTTCCAGCCTGTGTGATGCACGTGCATCTTCCAAAGGCAAAACAAGGAGTTTATCGTTGAGTTCTTGAAAAGCGAAGGGAGGACAGTTTGAATGTCTGAAAACTGAAGTGGTCCATTAATTTGAGGCCAGGATTGCAGCGGGGTGGGGAGCTCCACGCCCTCCATCTGGCCCCGTCCCGGACGCCAGGCCTGGTCACTGGTCTCCCCCGGCAGGTGCACTGCACTGCACGGGAGCCCCATGCGCGCCCACTCATCACGGAGAAGAGCGGGTGTCGGGAGAGGTGAGCTGGGGCTCTTCGGGGTTCCTGTCAACCCCTGGACTCACGTGGCCTCTGGGCCCCGAGAGTTGTCGCCAGGGTCACCCAGAGTGGGGCCTGGCGGTGGGGGCAGTGGTGAGTGGAGCCGGTTAGCAGCCCGGCCTGTGAAGGTGGCTGGTCCCCCACGTCCTGGACCTCTGTCTCCCAAGAGGGTGTGCCGGCCCCACAGGAGGTGACAGGGGAGCCCGCCAGAAGGTCCTGCTCACCCAGCCCCCGCACCTGCTCTCAGCCGCACGAAGGGGACAGCCGGCCGCCAGGGACTTGCCCCGCCGGCTACCTGGCTCAGCTGCTGTGACAAATACACAGACCTTTACCTCTCACAGTCCTGGAGGCCTGAGGTCCGAGGTCAGGTGCCCCATGGTCGGGCTCTGGTGAGAACCGCTTCTGGGTTGTCCCCACATGGCGGAAGGGGTGAGGGAGCTCCCTGGGGTCTCTTACGAGGACACTAATCCCATTCGTGGGGCTCCACCCTTGTGACCCAAAGGCCCCTCCGAACACCATCACCCTGGGGGGCCAGGAATCTGGGGACACAGGCATCCATCCACAGGCCTTGTGGAGGTTGGCGCTGAGTTGGCGGCAACAAGATGTGGACGCGGAACATCACGGCATTTGCAGGGCACCCGCTGCCCCGCCCTGCTCAGAGCTCCTCCGGTGTGTGTCCCTGCTGGATCCTCACGACAGCCCACGCCCGTCTTACGGCAGCGCTGAGGCTCCCAGGACCCCTGCTCTGAGCCCGAGCTCCTCTGCTAAGCAGGCCTTTGAGGGGGTCTGGGCTGGAAGTGGGCAGAAGTGGGAGGCATGCCTGCTCCTTGGGGTCCCAGGAGCTCCAAGCTCACTGTTTCCCTCCACCCTGCCCTCTGGGCACAGCTTTGGGGAGAGCCGGGCAGAGCCGTGGTCATGCCAGC
This sequence comes from Orcinus orca, assembly GCF_937001465.1. Taxonomy (NCBI): domain Eukaryota; kingdom Metazoa; phylum Chordata; class Mammalia; order Artiodactyla; family Delphinidae; genus Orcinus; species Orcinus orca. The sequence goes on along the minus strand of NC_064561.1, from coordinate 184,909,050 downwards.
TGCCGCCATTGGGACACGCGGACAAGCGTGGATGTCAGCCCTGAACTCGAGGGCCTGGGGCCCAGCGCGCTGCTGGACCAGGGCTGGAGGGGAAACGACCCAGGTGCCAAGGCCATGTGTGCTGTGCAGAGCACAGTGCAGAGCCTAGGGTGCTCCCTCGATGCTGAGATGATTTTTACCAGGCATGTGTTCATTCAAAGCAGGGGCTGGGCTTGGACGTGGACCTATCCACTCCAGGAGCTGCAGCTGGTCAGAATCGGGGGTTCAGCCCATCTTCCCGTGGTGTCCCCAGCTTCTCTCTCAATCACCCTGGGTGGCAGAAGTCCTGTACCCCAATCCCTGGACTGCCCTACACGTCCCCAATTCAGCGTGCCCCACGATCTGGGCTCACCTGTCCCGTCCCCTGAGGAGCTGGCTGGCAGCACAGTGGCTTCTGGGCATCACGCACCATCTAGGGGCAGAGATGGGGCGTCTTCTGGTTCCTCCTCCACCGGGAGCACTTGGCACCCCTCAGGGGCCAGACCCAGGCACAGGACCCCTGAGAAGCTGCTGGTGGGGGCGGGGTGTCCGTGGCCCAGGGCTCGGCCCAGGGTGGTAACTGCCCTGCGTCTCCTCTGTGGGAAGGACTCGGAAGGAAGCGGGGTACCGGGTGGGGCCGGCGGGGTGCAGTCAGCCCCAGTCCGGTGGGGCAGTGGCCGTTCCATTCTCCCCCTCCCCCTACGGCTGTGTGTGCAGCATATTCACAGGGACGCCCACTGTCTCCAGCACGATTCCTCACGTTCTCTCTGTTGCAAATGAGCCTTTTCAGGTATGCAAGAAATCGAGGAAGTGAGAGGAAGGCTGGTTCCGGTTGGTTCTACAGCCAGTTGGTGGACAGCCTGGACCAGGCAGTGAGAACCTCAAGTGCGGCTGAGCTCGGGCCTGAGTGGGGGAGGGAGCCAGGGCTCCAGGCGGAGCACCGGGTCCAGGCTGGGCTGCGCGGGCCCCTGGGAGCCCGTTCATCTCCGGAAGGGGCGGCCCTGGCTGGGCCTCCTGTCTGCCTCGAGACCCTGAGCTCTGTCTACAGACCAGAGGCGCCCGGGCTCTGCCCTGCGGGAGGACGGCTTCCGTGGGACCAGGGCTCTTGGCCGCCCTCACCTGCCACTGCCCCTCAGGCTAGGCTGGGCAGGAGGAGGGCCGGCTGCCCGCAGGGTGGGGCCGAAGGGACGCGGGTGCCACCAGGGTCCCGTCTCGTGGCTTGGCCCCCTTTCTGGGGACAGCGGCTCACCAGGGGCACGAGGCCCTTCGACGTGACAGGCCCCTCCGCCCCTGGCTGGACCGCAGGGGACGCCTCGAGCTCCGGGCCTCGGGGCCCTGCTCCCCCACCCCGTCCCCAAACGTCCCTCCTCGCGGGGCCTAGGGGGCCACAGTGACTCCTTCTCTGCACGCGTTCACCAACTCCCCGTGGACCCTCGCCCCACACACCTGCTCCCTGCCGCCGTTTCTCCCCGGCCTGTTGCCAGGGGCGACCAGGAGCAGGCGGGGCGAGGCGTGGCGGCGGGCTCGCCCCTCGTCCCGAAGGAGACCGGGCGGAGAGGGCGCCGGCGATGGCTGGGTGGGGTCCGCCGGCGGAGGCCCCTGCCCAGAGCCCTGCCTCCCCTCCAGGGCCCCGCTCAGACCCGCGGGTGAGACGTGTGGTGGCAGGGAGAGGAGAAGCGGCACCCTGGAGACAGACGCTGGGCCGAATACCAGAGCCAGGTGACGGCGGAGCTGCCGCCCCGCCCCGGGGCTCTTCCCCCAGCGGCTCTCTCCCAGCGCCGCGGGCTCCCCCCTCCGGACTGCCCCCCACGCGGAAGAGGGCTGGCCCCCGCCGCCTGCGGGCCTGGCGTGGCCCCCACCCGCACTGGAGTTTGCTGCCCTGACTCAGCTTCCGGGCGCTCCTGACCTGGGGGCCGGGGCTGTCGGCTCGGAGGAGTTTTCGGGAAGGCGCCCCCCACCCCGGCTGGGCCTCCGGGACAGCCTCGGAATCACATTCGGTTTCTTCTAGTCTCACCACAGGCCTGGGGGTGGGGCGCGCTGGCGGCCCTGCTCGCACGCGAGGCCCTGGCCGGGGTCCAGGCGGCTGTCACCGCGGCGCTGACGCCCCATCGCGTGACAGGAGCCCGAGGAGGCCCCGCCGGGCGTGCCCCGCGGAATGTGGCTGCGGAGGAGGGAAGTGCGGGTGCCCGGCGGGGGCGCACGCGAGGCCGGGGAGCCGCGTGGGGGGAGGGGAGGGAGGTTAGACGGGGACCCCCCGCCGCGGCTGCCCCTGTGCGGGCAGCGGCCCCTGCACGTCTGTGGGCGACGGAGCGCATCTGTCTGCGCGCCGCCGAGTGGGGCTGGGTCCCGGCGGGGGTCGGCGAACCGCGTCTGCCGCGGTGACCTCACCGCCTGGGGCTCCCCAGCCTCCGGCCGTGGGCGGCAGCACAGCCGGCTCGGCGTCCGCAGGCCCGGCGAGCAGGGAAGCCCCGTCCCAGCGTCCCCTTCCCCTCAGACCAGCGCGCACGGGGGTGGGGAGCTGGCTGGAGCCGGGGCGGCCCCTGCAGCGGCGTGTGTGGCGGGCAGGCCTTGGCGGTCCGGGCTGTGGCGGTCCCCCGGGCGCACCGAGGCGGGGTCCTGCCCCCCAGCCCCGCCGCTGTGACCCCACGTCCAACCAGGCCCGCTTGGGCTCTGCCCACCCAGCTGGGAGACGTGGCCTTGTGCTGGCAGGGGGCTGCGGGGAGGGGTGGGGCGGGAGTGGGTCCCGGGCCCCCGCCGGTCGGCGTTTCCCTCCTTTAGCTTTCTCAGCCCCTGAGAGCAGAGCACGGGGTCTGTGTGACCCTCTGTCAGAGGCTCGGAGCATTCTGACGCCAGAAGGTTCCCGCGCGGACATGGCGCCTCTCGGTGGGCTCCTCCTGGGTCTGACTAATCCGAGCTCTATGAGTTTCACGCATTCACCTCTCAGCTTCCTGAGCAGAGTGGAGCTCAAGATGGACTAAACGTTAGTTAACGCCTCTGGCTTCTCTGCTCAGAGCTGTCTCACTGCCTAGAGAACCAGCAGCCTCGAGGGGAGCTTGGCTGCTGGCGGGTTTCGGTTGGGAAGGGAGGCCTGGGCGTCTAAGGCACACACGGCGGCGTCTGCGTCTCCGTCCAGGCACCCAGGTGTGCCTGTCGTGTTTCCCAGAACACACCTGCTTTCCCTCGAGGAAATGGGTTCGTTTCTTGTTCTATCTAGTGCAGGAGAGGAAGGCGATGAAGCGAAGCTTCTGAGAGAGGGAGGGACCGAGAGGCCGGCGGAGACTGAAGGCCATGGCAGGGCCACCAAGGGCCACCGTCCAGGGGCCTCCCTGAGGGCCTCTGCATCGCGCACTTTGCCCCTGTGGATGCCCTGAGCTTGGCGTCAGGGGTGTAAATGAAGGGCCACCTTGGCCACTGCCTGTGTGTGTGTGTGAGGGGTCTCGGTCCACAGTGGTCCTGGCCCAACCTGGAGAGCACGTCGGGGGCCTGCTGTCCTGGGGCCTGGGACCCTGCATTTCTGACCAGCGCCTGGGGGAGCGGGTGCGCCCTGGAGGGAAAGTTCGGCACAGCCTGCTGGTTTTGAAGGAGAAATGCTGGGGAGTCCCATGCTGTGGTTGTATTTTACTCCAAAACCAGACGAGACAGGGACCGCCTGCAGGGCCCTTGGTGGCATTGACATTTCCCCTGAATGAGGGAAATGGTAGGCACAGCCCTCCCGGCCTCCACAGAGGCACCAGCGCCAGGCCCGCTCCTGGCCGGGACCCCCTTTAATGCCTGTGCGCTCAGCAGCCCCCAGCGGCCCCCATAATTCCCAGGTGCTGATGATGCTGAGCACGGAGTTGGGGGTCCCCCACCAAGCGCCAGGGGCTGGGATGTGGATGACGTCTGTCTGACCTGCACATCTGTCTGAGCTTTTCACCCCAAGTGGATGTGAGGCCAGAGGGGGTGTTGGGAGAAGCAGCGTGAGCGTGCAGGGGGCGCCCGCCTGCCGGGAGCATTGTCTGCTCCGCTCTGGGTGAGGGGCGGGGGCTCCAGGAGGGAGGGATGGGGGAGGGGCACGTGGGGGTCCCTGCCGGTGATTGGTTACCCAGACCAGTGGTGTCCAGTTTGGGGACCTGCCCGCGCTTGGGTCTTGAGAGAGGAGCTTTGGGGACCCCCGGGGGGGTCCCTGAGATGGGGAGGGGGGTTAAGGGGTTTGCAGGAGGGGGGGAGTGCAGTTTCTGGGGAGCAGAGTGGGGCAGGGTCCTCAGACGCGGCCTAGCTGTGAAGTCCCGGTCCCCCGAATGTCACCCGGCTCCCACCCAGCTGCCCCGCCCGCCGCCCTGGGTGTCTTCTGGGCAGCGAGGAGACCACAGGTCAGCGTGCCTGTGGAGGGTGGGTGGAAGTTGGAGAAACGTCAGGGAACCATCACTAACTGTGCTCTCCTCCAACAGCCCTGCAGCAGCCGGCGGCCGGTGCCCCCTCACCAGAAGACAGGGATCCGCGTGGAGGGTCTGCTGTGCTGGAGGGAAGGCTGCTACTGGAGGTGAGCCCTCGCTCGTGTCACGTGCGGCCGTGTCCCCGTGGGCCTCGGTTGTGACCGCTTACAGCCACTGGGAAGTTAAGCCTCAGGAAGGGTTGCAGGGTGTGGCTCCAGGAACCCCTGGGGGCAGCTCAGGCAGTGACCTGAGGCCCATGAGCTTCAAATCTGAAAACCGTTTTCTGTTCTGCATTTTCTGGTTTTACTTGTCAACGGGAGAACCTAATGAAAAATTGAGCGGGCTTTTTACCCCTCAAAGTGAGGACGGAAGACTGTGCATTGTACGTCCCAGGTCTAGCGGGCGAGCCAGCTGCCCTCTTGTTGGTACTACACGCTGGGCGTCACGCCCGGGCTGGGCTTCTCACCTGAGACAGATCCGGCCGGCTGGTTCTGAACTGCTTTTCCTGACCCTGTTGCTCGTGGGTCAGTTTCTTAAACAAGAAAAGAGGAGGTGGAGCTTCCTGGGTTGGATCAAATCACAGAGCGAGGGTGCCGCGGCCTCCGCTAGAGAGACTCGGGCCCTGGTCTGCCCCTCCTCCAAGGGGCTGGGGGGATGCAGGCCGTCCCTCCACAGGACAGTGTGGGTGCTGAGGGAGAGGAGCCCGTGGCAGGCTGCCCCTCAACCGGCCGCCGAGGTGACCCTGGAGCCGTGCTTTGCTGGCCGTGCCCACGTGTCTCCCTGCCTGTCCACCTCGGGCCCTAGAGCCCCACTGGGTGGGCAGCTCTGCCCCCAGGGGAAGCCAGCGCGTCCTCGATGCCCTCCGCACCCCGACATTCGGTGCATCTGTTAGGTTGACCCGATGAGGGGCAGACGTGGCTCAGGATGGGTGCCGCTTACACTGGGAGAAGTTCCGCCGGGCAGGAGCCCATCGGCTTCCTCCAGGCGCTGCTCTGTAGCCCAGGCTGCTCCGTCGGCCGAGCCCCTCCCGCACCTGTCGCTCTGGGCTCAGCGCCCTCGCCAGCACGACGGGACTGATCACAGCGGTCAGCTCCCGTTCACGTCCCGGCCCCCCGGGGCCAGCGCCTCTCACAGGGAACACATTGCGCTCCGCCCACGGAGACACGGGTGAGCACGGCAGCGCCCGCAGCACCCCACTTCCCCCGTGGCCCCGACAGCGCCTCCCGCCCAGCAGCACCCGCCGCGAGGAAGGGAGCCCACGAGACGCCCTTTCTGTCCCACCTCAGCCCAGCCTCTCGGAGGCGGGCAACCTCTCTGCACGCTATTCCAGCCTTTTACTAGAAGCATCAAACGCCGACCAGGAAGGGAGGATGGACTGACAGGTGGCGGGACTGGTGGCCGGGCTCCGGCTGTGGTCAGC